>NC_134406.1:210884409-211184409 GCF_038048845.1 Mixophyes fleayi
TGACAATAGTATCCTGATACTCTCCCTTTCCACAACATATTTCACCATTTTGTTTTGCAGTGAAAATGAGAAGAAGCTGACCCTTGACCAAGTCTTTAGAGTTGTTCTAGAGGAGGAAATAGTAAGTTAGCTATTGAAGTTAGTATAATAATAGTTTATAGAATGTTTATTTGTATGTCCCCTTAACGTCAAAGCCGATTTTTTATTCTTTAACACAATTGCATTAATGGCTGGGGTAAGTCTTGCTCTGCCCCCTTTGCACTGTAGTCTTGGCATCTCTATCCACCAACCTGGCTTTTTCAGTGCAGCATCCTGTTTTTGTCACAGTGCAGTTTTTACTTTGGATATAAGGTACAGTATTTGTTAGTTAATCATGTAGTTGCAATACCTAAAAAGATTTAAAATATTGTTTCACCATCCACATAGTTAAAAAAGCAATTTATTCACATATATAAAACATATCAAAACATAAAAATTCACACAAAATGATAATAGAATTGCCACTCAAACGATAGTAATAATATAAGTGGCAAGATGATGATTTACACATCAATTGCCACAATAGCCATAGTTATATCTTAATTTCTAATATATGGCAAATAACAATAAAACATTTTTTTTATTGTTTCTATTGGAGTTGTTTCTATTATTTTGTAAATTATTTTTTTTTAACCAGTGTTTTCTTGTGTTAATGCAGATAAACAAAGTGTCTTGTGAGAATTGTCTTGCAATTATTTCACTTGCCATCCATGGAGTTACAGAAGGTGAGGACTTCAATTATACAATATATATGAAAATATTTGAATGTTTTTGCTAAGGTATCCTTCGCACAGTGGTGATGTTTTTATGACTCAATTGCAACAAAATCATGTACATTAAAGCAACTTCCGGATAGATGAGTTAGGTAGAAAAAATTATATATATATATATATATATATATATATATATATATGTGTGTGTGTATATATAATGTATATATGTGGGGGGGGGGACACCCATAACATCTGCATTGAGAAGCAGTGTGGTTTTTTTTTGGGGGCCTTTTTCTGTTTTAACCAAGAACACTGGGAAAGCCCTCAGTGTTTTTTTTTTTCAGGCTTTTCCAGTTAAGGCTGGAGTTATGCTCTACCTCAGTGTTTCCCAAACCCAGTCCTCAGAGACCCATAACAGTGCATGTTTACCATATTTCTTAACTGGAGCACAGGTGTATTGATTACTGACTGACACATTTTGAAAGATCCAAAGGTTTTACTAATTATTTCGCTTGCGACCTGGAAAACCTGCTCTGTTAAGGGTCCCTGAGGCCTGGGTTTAGGAAACGCTGTTCTACGTTTTGTAGGGAAAGTCACTGGGAAATAAAAACCTACTCACTCTGCTCCATCCTCATTTCTTTTCCCAGTGTTCTGCATAGAAGGTGGGTGTAGGGCAACTCTTGCCCTTATTTCTTTTTTGTTCTTGTATTTACACTGTTGAGGAACAGTCTCCGTTATCCACTGCAATGTGGCAGAGGGAGATCTTCACCTCTTCCATTTGTCTATTTCGATTTTTGGAGTGCCTTGCTCTGACCTCTGTCTCCGGACTCGGCTGTGGGTCCTCTGGACCATTTGCCAGCTATGATGAGGAGGAGTTGGATGCTGTTGCACACCCTGCAGCATCAGCAGTCCTCCTGTCCTGGTCACAACAGAGCTGAAATTGGAGAATATAAGGAGGTACACTACATACAGGAAGGGTTCTTTACTCAAGATAAAAATAAATAAAGCCAACTTTCACTGCAAGAACAGCTTTTGCTCTTTGGAGTTCTTAGTTAGCATCATAATTATGGGATATCCTCTATCCTTGTCAGAGCTCCATTTGAACCCTTTCTTCATTTTGCTGGTTTAGAGACCTAGATTACAGTATTTGCTTTTCACTTGACCATTCAAAAGCTGTTGGTTGCTGTGATCATCTCTCCTGGGACAGGTTATCAAAAGGATCAGGTTTTGTTTGTTTTTTGTTGTTTTTTTTAATAGCACCAATCTATTTCTGTTGCCCAAACTGGACTGTCCCTCTCCACTTGTCTTGGATTTGAAGACCTTCAACAGATTTCTTCTGGAGAGTGATTTAAGATGGATTTGCTTCAGTAAGTGATTCAAGTCATGAGAAAAGGGGAATTTCTGTCAACTCTGTAAATCAAGGATGTCTACCTTCATATTTTCATATGGAAGGACCACCAGTGCTTCCTCAGCATTGCTTTTTAGAGAGCTCACTTCATGTTTTGGGAGACCCTTTTTGGTGGGTCCTCACCAAGTTCATGCTCTCTATGGTGGTGCTTCTGTGTCAACAAGGGGCCTTGATTGTTCAGAATCTGGACGATATTCTGATTAAGGCTAGATCTAAGAAGTTGGCTATTCACCACCTCCAGTTTACAATCCTGCTAATGGAGTTACACAACTTTATTATTAACTGTCGACCTTGATGTTTTTGAGCATCTCTTTTGACATAGGTTTCTCCCTCAGAAAAAAGGACTCTCTCCAGGAGCTAATATGTCCACTTTTGGGCCACCAATGCATTGCCATCCAATACTATACGATGGGACCATGGTCTGTGTTGTGGAAGCAGAGCCATTCAGACAATTCCTCATGTGCTACATTCAAAATGCACTTCTATATTTATGGAATAGATCTGTTGGGCACAAGGTGGTTAGTCTCTGTGGAAGATAACAGCATGGAGACCCTTCTCAGTTACCATGTGGCAAGCACTTTTATGGATGCCAGTCTCCTAGGATGAGCAGTTTTTATGATCTACTCAACGAATACGCCCAGATACCTAGCTTTGACCACCTTGATGTCTCTCCTCAAGGGCAGAGAAGTCAGTTTGCAGACACAGAAGCCTTGTTTTTCCCGTGTCCATCGTACAGTTTGGAAATCTAATTGGCCTGCTGTGAGTAATGGCGTTTTCTACCTGAGGTGGAAAAACCTGGGTCTGAATGGAAAAAAAAATGTATCGAGGTGCATGTTTCTGCCCTGTGTGTTTTTGTATTTTAATTTTTCTTGGTTTTAAGTGCCGACATGGTGCTCCCTGTGAGCTGCTTTGTTGTCCCTGGTTTTCACTCAGAAGCTCTTTTCCTTCAAGCTGTTGTGTTGGCTAGACATAGATTGTCAGCTCTTTCTGATGGGTCACCATAGCTAGCCATACCATAGTAAAGTTCCCTTGTTCCAACCTAAGGTTTTTTGTGTTTTTCATTTCCACTAGAAGCTACCATATGTGTACCCTCTGCTAATTCCAAGGAGGCTGTACTTAATTCCTTGGATGTGGTGCATTGTTTGTGGCTCTATTTAACCAGAGCTCAGGAGTTCTGTCACTTGGTTAGCTGTTTGTATTTTAGGAAGGCCGTAGGAAGAGATGCAGTGCCTCTTCTCAGTCAGGGCTGTCACACATTAGACCAAAGCAGAGGTTCTTTTTTGGGCAGCACGTCATGGTATGTTGGCTGACCAAATTTGCAGAACAGCCAAGCTGGCAAACCCCATATGCCTTTTCCACTTTTTATAAAGTGGACATGTCTGCCTTTCGTAGGAAGGGTCCTCTAGATTCCTGTTCATGCCTAGTCATTCCTGTCCTCCCATTGAGTCTGGCCTTGTGACATCCCACATTCTGCCCCCACCACCACCACCACACACACGCTGCTGAAGAAGAAAAGATGACAAAGGAGGGGACACAGACAAATACAGAAATGTGTTTCTCTGAATTAGTCTGCTCTTTTTCTAGTTCGCTTGCTCCTCCAGTTGTGCACTAAGATAGGGCAGGAGAATAGAGGGAGTTACAGGGAGGAGAAGCAGTCCTATATTTTCCAGCATGACTTAATACCTGTTCCCCCTCCCTATAGCCTTGGAGAAAGGGCTTTAATCTAGAATCACAGTTTTCCTTTCATATTTGTGGTTGGATTTTATGTTTATTGGTCCTTTATGTCTTAAGTAACCTATATGTTATGGTAAATATGAAAGCTGGGACATCTGATTTAAAACTAGAAGTACATTTTTAAGATATTTAACTATTCTTGAAGTTCTTTTTATATAAGGCACACTTGAATAGAGTGCGAGTACCTTTCTTCAACCTTTATCTCCTGCTGGTCCGTTTTTCCCATTTGTGTATAATTTGTAGCTAACCTATCTGAATATTCCCAGCTGCACAAAGTAGCTCACTACATGATTGTGCCGATCTTGTGGAAAGCAGAATGGGAAAGTGGAAGGAGCAGTGTTCCCCAATCGTAGAGTAGTTATATGAGGCTCTTGTCGCACTGATGAAACAACACATCTTCTATATAAAGCAAAGTTCATACATTCATTATGTGAATGATGCAATTGGTGGTAAACCTATGTGCTGGTACACGTACATATATATTTTAGTATAGTTAGATTTTGTATTGTAATGGTAAGTAAACATTATTGCAGTACAGATTTTGGTGATTGTTTTCACAATGAGACAGTCTGCTTATAACCAAAATAGGTGGTAAACTACAGGTTAAAGTGTTGGTATTTTTTTAATAGAATATAGAGTTAATTTACCTGTATTTTGGGTAATTTTAGCTTTATCCAATGATCTAGAATCCTTTCCCCATATGTAGAACTAGCTTATGATTATTACAACGGCAGTAAAGCTGCCATACATTGGCCAGTGAGGCCATTTGGATCTGACGGCTTTACATCACCATGAGTATTGCAGATGTGGTTAAAGTCGGACTTCATTCGGATTTCATGTCCTGGAAACGCCTTAATCAGTAGGATAGGAGAAAAGCAGTCAGTCACTCAACATTTGATTTTGTTCAAGACTAATGGTTGCATCACTTTTTCAGAAATATTTTGGGGATTATTTGCTCCAGTCCCTAGACATTTCTTGCAGTGTGTTTACATAGAGAAATTTGTTGATAAATGAAATTGAAAAAAAATTGCACATATTTGCTTTTTCTTGTTATTGACTGTGCAAATACAGAGCAGGCTGTGCTTTAAAGTACGCTGATTTCTGAAAACAATATATGGCCTCCTCGGACTTGTCAGCATAAACTCTTGTCAATTAAATTGTGCAAAAGTGCTTTCTTTAATCTGTTGCCTGGAATAAAGGGACAGTGTGCCATCTATTGCATATGAAGGAGATGTGAAAAAGATATCAATAATATGTATTGGAAATTCCATGAATGCACCAGGATTGGAGAAATCCCACATCTAGGTAGCCAATATAGATATCAACATTACTGCTGGCCAACTCTTGGGAATCGTTCATCTTAATGTCAATGGACACACATCTTGTCTGACTCCCTAAAAATCCTTCTGGCTCCTAGATTTGGCTGACTGGCTCCTGAATGCCACGTTATTTTTCCACCCCTGTACATATTTTGGATGCTTGGTGCTTTTTTGGAAGGCCGAAACAAGTATTATGAGTGAAACATAGTATTATTTTATTGTTACTCTCCGGTGAGAGAGAACACACTTGTGTATGATACAAGATAACAATTTTGCTTGCTGAATGTGACCATTTGACGCCTCACTTAACATGACCTGTACATACTTCTTTCATATAAGGTGTTTGCACAGCTACCACACCCTTTGTGCTCCTGGGAGATGTCCTTGATTGTCTTCCCTTGGACCACTGCGATAGAATATTCACTTTTGTGGAGAAAAATGTTGGAACATGGAAATCTGTAAGTAAAAATGTTTATTTTCTATGTAGTTCATGCACCATAATTAGAAAATATAAACCAAGCACTCCACCATAATACTAATGTCCCACAAGCATTCCCCCTGTTGACATCTACACATTTACACCCCAGTGAGGTTATAAGTAACTGTGAATATTTATTTTTGTGCTTTCCCAATTATATTTCTCTGTTTAAACAATATCTGTTTCTTCTTAACAGTAGATGTAATTATGGATTTCGGAGCAAATAAAACCATCCATCCCTAGCTCCATTCTGTTTTAGTATTACTGCCGTTGGTTATCATTTTCAGACATGTTGGATAACACAATTTTTGCTGGCACTTAGTGGAGTTTTCGTTAATGAAATATGCCCCTTAGCTACACCACTCCAAACCCTCTCTCCCTGTATCTAAAGCTGAGCGCTGATTTGCTCTTAATTGTGCAAATTTTCATGTAGAAGACAAAAGGAGTACACCCTCGTCTGGGTCTGGGTAAGCCCCATCATCCCCTAGCCCCATCTTATTACTATTGAGGAGAGCCTGATTTACACCACACACACACACAGCACCAGTGAGCAGAGCCCGGTTAGCCCCCTCTCTCCACAAACATCCACCCCCCCCCCCCACTAGAGTGGAACCTGGTTGCTATACAGATGTGTTCTTCTTTTAACCCCTCAATGACCACTTAGATTATATGATAGCAAAGCCAAAGGAAAAGACCACCTCCCTGCCATATTCAGTGCAACTCCTGTTCTCTGCTCTCACCTGGAAATACAATCTATTCAGGGGGCTCTCAGATTCCTGGGAAAATAGCACCAATAGCCAGTAGTCTGTATAATCCTGGTGAAGCTGAAGTTTGTAATATACAATAGATTATCTGTCTGATCTCTGTTTTCTATTTACAGAGTACATTTTATTCAGCTGGAAAAAACTACTTGCTAAGGATGTGTAATGGTAAGGTTTATGTTAGTAAACTGAATGTCCATAAGTAAGCCTATGATACCAATAGTCTCTAGGGCTTTTTCTTTTTATGTGAAATGAAATTGTAAATTGTACTTTGAGGGGGTTATTTTGTTAAATAATTTCTGGGGCAAGCTATGAAGGGAATTCACTTACATACATCACTATCTACCTTTAAATGGTAGTATCCTCAAAGTAGGATTTTCACATTTGCTGTGTAAAATTAAATATAATAGATGTTAAAATATAATGTTAATTATTTTGCCTTCTACACAGTATCATATTATTGTATTTTCTAATGTTAACATGTTTTTTATATACAAGTAAAAACAATATTTGCAAAAGCTACAGTAGAGAAAAATAGCCGAATAAAGTGCTAACGAACAGGGATAGGTATAGTACACAGTGGAAAGGTTTTTATTCGGGCCCTGTTGTCAGCAAGAATCATATGGGTGTGGCTCAGATCAGTCTCAGGTGTTTACTGTAGCACCCTGTAATCTACCCACTGTTAACCTTTTAACCTGAAAATTCTGTTTTTAAGAGAGCATTTTCCTAACACCTGTATTCCTCCATATAAAACAGTGAGGGGAAAAAAATTCTATATATATATATATATATATATATATATATATATATATATATATATATATATATATTTCTATTTCATGATGCAAACAACAATGGTTCTTACTACAATGATAGAACCCTTGTTTTGATAAGTGAGAATACATTTGCAATAAATGGAGAACTCCTTTACAGTATATTCTGCACTTCATCCATGTGCCACAATTAAGGCTGAAAATATTGTTACATCCAACGCCTCTTCCAAAGGATAATGCTACCTTTTTGTGCTTTAAGCCATGTAAATTTTCTTTTAATTCTCTTGCCTGATTTTCACTTCAGGAATGTCTGATTTCTAGTAGTACAACTGTATATGCCTTCTATATATAATAATCACAAGTGTTTCATGAGGTTTGCCTGAAAACTTAACTTTATAGTATATAAAGTTCTCCTAATGGGGAAATATATAGCTGTATTTGGAGCTATGTAACGTTACATATTATTTCAATATAATGCTGTACAATCCATGCATTTGGATCCTGTCTTTTTTTTATCTTGATTTAGTGATCATTTTATAGTTCCTATATTTGTTGTAATATATGAAGGTATTAATATAAAATTGATGGGTGTTGATTTAAAATGCTTGCAATTTGTTTTTCAGACCTTTTAAGAAGACTCTCTAAATCGCAAAATACTGTGTTCTGTGGAAGAATTCAACTGTTTCTTGCTCGCTTGTTTCCACTCTCTGAAAAGTCTGGTGAGGTTCAAATCAGCATTTATTAAAGGGGATATTGTATGAAAGTTTGGCTCATTTTATTATGGATGTAATATTAATAAACCTTTTGTATGTATAAAAGTCTGTGATAAATGTCGTTCATAAGAACCTATGGTGGTCTTTTTATTAATCATTTTCTACATGGAGCGTGCCTGTTGCCTTTACTGTGTGTGTGTGTGTGTGTGTGTGTGTGTGTATGTAGGTTTTAAGGCGGGTTACTTTTCACTTGTTGTTTGCTCCTTCTAAGCACTTGTGTTATATCTCCCACATATCTGATCATTCACAATAAAGAAATATGTTACAGCTAGCTGTAATCTATAAGCAAGCAAGCATGAAACTATATCTGCTATTATGCATTGCATTCAATATGTAAATGCAGACAGCTGTATGAGCAATACTAGTAACAAATCTAAAGAATCTGAGCCACAACCGTAATGCTGCTGCAAACTGAAATGCGTGCACAGTGCTGTCTTAAATTGTCATCACAGGAAAAGCCATTTGTATATTAATAGTTAGTGCAAATCCCACTATCAGGGGAGTCATAATTAAAAGTAAGGATATCAATAGTAATCTACAATGGGATTTAACTGGTAAGCCGACTGTTTATAAGATAATGTGTAACAATAGGTTGCCATTCTCTAAAGTTGGCATCTCAAAAAGTATTCAGTAAATATTTATGGTAGTTCTGTGTTCAACATAATTAGATACTGTTTAGTTATAGACTATGTACAGTACTCTTCCATAATGTGTTCTCTTGTTTTACAGGTTTGAATTTGCAGAGTCAGTTTAATTTGGAGAATGTCACAGTATTTAATGTCAATGAGCAGGAGAGCACTCTGGGACAGAAAGTAAGTGTTGTTTAATGAACACTGTCTTGTAAATATACGCTTTTCTTTCTATAATATTGGATTTTTATTTTTATTTACAGCAAGTGGAGGATAGGGATGATGGAATGGAGATTGAGGAAGGAGAAATGGGAGACGATGAACCCCCTAACAGTTCGTAAGTATGCTTATGTCTATCTTAACATATTTAAACTTTATTTTCATATACCTGGTGATTATACTTATAGGCTTGTGCTTTACCTATAAATTTGGTCATGCCTTCCACTAATGTGAACATTGCATTTGTTGGTTTCATCTCTATTACCATTTTAAAATCTCCCATGTAAACAAAATGCATAATTTGCTTTAAACCTCAAGCCAATGACAGGGAAGCTTTCCTAATTTATTTATATCTTAGTTGTAGGATTAGGAATAACTAAAGTGTATTAAATTGCTTTTATGTGACTATTTGTTCTAGAACTTTACAGTACTCCTTTAACTGGGCTTTATGTTTTATTTTCATTCTCAGTTCAATCCCCATAGATTACAATCTGTATAGAAAATTCTGGGCTCTACAAGACTACTTCAGGAATCCTGTACAGTGCTATGACAAGAATTCCTGGAAAACCTTCTTGAAGGTAAACCTATCCCTTTTAGACAGATATCAGTATTGTAGGCAGATTATACTAATATTTTATGTTAAAGTTTCACTCCAGACACAGTTAGTAATATAATACCATTTTTTATTTTTTTCTAAAAACATTCTTATTACTAGAATGACACATGTCAAAACATAAGAATAAAAAATGCAAAAGTTGTCTGCACCCTGCCCCCCAGCTGTCAAACTCCCCAAGCTATTACTATTATTATAGTCCGGTTTCAGCTCAACATTTCATAACCATTTCCCCTTCCTTTAGTACTCCGAAGAAGTTCTGACCGTATTTAAGAGTTACAAGCTAGATGATACTCAAGCATCACGGAAAAAAATTGAAGAGCTGAGATCTGGAGGTGAACATGTGTACTTTGCAAAGTTCCTGACAAGTGAGAAGGTAATGTCCAATTCCATTTCCCCACTAAAGCCTTACATTAAGGTCATGTCTTGTAGATCAAACAAGTTTTATTTGTGCTGCATTGCCTGATTCGCACCACAATAGTGTCCTTTGACTGCTTTCATAAATTACAGCATTTCAGAATTTTTACAAACGTTTCTGTAGATGTGGCTCATATAAACAAAAATAATATTGATATTTGTTTAACTGTAAATTATGTATTTTTTGCTTATTAGTTAATGGACTTACAGCTGAGCGACAGCAACTTTCGCCGCCATATTTTGCTGCAGTACCTTATATTGTTCCAGTACTTGAAAGGTCAAGTTAAGTTTAAAAGGTAATATTTTTATTGGTAGCCCATATATATCTCTGTGTCCTATATACCAGCTAAGTGTGTGTGTTCTGCGGTATATGTTTTATTTAAAGTGCATATTGAATTGTATTGCTGGGTCAGTGTGCCTGGTATATATTAATGTAAGAATCTATGTAATTTTTGGAAAATGTTTTTTCAATGGTAAAATTAGAAAATGTATGTTTTAAAAGTAAGAAGACTCAACCCTGGTAGACCAGTTTGGGCTGGTCCTGACGGTGTTTATGCTGACTACCCCGCTCCAAAGTGAGAGGAATGGGAGGATGCAGTGTCGGGAGCCCCATAGAAGCTCCACGATGGGTTCTAATGAGTCTCGCAGGAGCACGTGTGTGAAGGGGCCTGGCCATTTCAGGCTGCTGCAACCCTATTTCCCATGTGGCCCAGCTTAGGAATCCTTTCCTGAAGCACTTCTAATGAATCATGATGGTGCACTGGTCCCTGGAGGCTCTACAAAGAAAAGCACAACAGCCAGTTTCAGTGAGATCTCAACGACCCAACTCCTAGAAGTAGTCTGGTTCTTTGATCTAAAGATAAATCTCGCCTTGTCGTTGCATGAACGGGTGGTGGGGGGCACACAACCCTCGTAATGGAGTACAGTGTTTGTGAGAACAGGGCCCAGGCTGATTCACATGCATAATAAATGAATCAACCTGGATTAGTTAAAGTGACTGGTTGAATTACTCCCTGCAATTCTATGTGTAAAAACAGTGCAACACCGTTGTGCCCCAATATTGTATAAAAAGTCCAGAAATGCTCCATGTTAAAGTGTGTATGTATAGCATCTACTACTTTAAAGTGGATGTAATGTGTAACAAACCTTTTATGAGTTATATCTGTATTCTTAATGGTCCTGCACTGCAAAATGCTAATACCTGCAAATTTCTATGACCAATTATAACAGTTAAGACTCTGCTATTGCCCAGCTGTCCTGTGTTGAACACAGCATCCTGAGTGAATGCTGTGCACGCGCTACCAAGCAGTTTTGTTCCATAATAAGTAGTCCGGAGGATGCCGTCAAATCACAAGCAAACAGATGCTGCAACACGTAGTTCCAGGTGCCAGTGAAGGAGCTTGGTGGAGGCAGTGACTATTCCCCTTCAACTGGGGTCACAGCGTTGGTGCGTAGTTGACACAGTGTGTGTGGTGGCCAAGTAGCACCAGTAAGAATGGTCCATAACAGCATTTTACTGATGGTAAGAGGAACCCCAAGAAAAATCTGTAAAAATCAACTTTCCTGACCGGGTGCCAGATTAAGTCCATGCTGTCACAGATTTAACTGGTGCGAGAATTCCATGCAGCTTATCAAAGAGCAGTTCAGGAGCGCAGAGTCACCCCGGGGGATGCACATAATGTTCAAATTCACCAACGTGACCACGGACCAGCTCAAGGCCAAATACCAGGAACTAGGCATTGACATTTTCTCTTCAGCATCATAAGATGAGGCAGGTAATAAGGACATGTGCAGAACATAACCTGTTAGACTCAGAGTATTGCGACTGTGACTAAGGTGAAACTCACCCTATACTCCTTTTGATGAATGGACTAACCTGCTGACTATGATTGGATTGAGGTAATGGACTTGTTATGCAGAGAACAGTTTAAACGCTGGTGGGCACCAGACATGAAGGAATCTATGCTAAAACAGGAATCTTTAACAAAAGAGGCTGCCTGATTGGCAGACCAGTACACTGGCAGAAGCACCAGACCATACAAACAGAACACCTCCCTTCTGCCCCCCACAAGTTGGTACCCACACACCCAGGTGCTTCTAGCCATCCCCTCGTCCACCTTATACCTGGAAGCTGTCTGACGGGCCCAGGCTGGAAAATAAAATGTTAGGGCTGCAGGAAGATCAGTCACCTAAGTACTTGTGTACCTTAATATGAATCCTGAAGCCCAGGTTGCCTGACCAGTGGAGGTGACACAACCGTTAGACCAATGGAGTGTGGCATGGCAGTAAGTTACTGAAGGGACTAAGATACTTCTATAGCAAAAAGTCAAATGGTAAATAATATGGAGTGTGGGACCACTGCAGGAAGAATGGCTTAGAGATTTGAGACGGTGAGTAAAGATTCTGGGGACAGGTGTAATAATAAGGCTAGACCAGTGCCAATGGGGATGTCGGAGGTCGCAGTACCTGGACATCTTATGGGATGAAGAAGTTTTAGGCCAGAACCAGGGACTGTAGAGGCAACTTGAGACTGGCCCCAGCACACAACCAAGCAACAGATTCTAGCATTCATGGGGCTTAGGGGAACATTTGTCCCCAACTTTAGCATCATAAGCAGGTGCCTGAAAGACCTCGCCAGAAAAACACTTCCCAAGGTGGTGGACTTGATGCCTACTTGTGAGATGGCATTCCAGCCCTTAAAACAGGCCCTGGTGAGTGTGCCAGCACGGGTGGTCTAAATTAAACTCTATTGTTGACAGTTACACTAGAGGTTTGTGCTTGAGATTTATGCCTTTCATATTATCAACAAGCAAGGAAGGACCCACAGCAGTGCAGATGTACTGTCACAACATGAGGAGCTGAATATCCTGGGTAACCCCAAAGACTGGGACCAGATGCCAAATTGTGGGGGAATGGCCTGCTGGTAGCCCACCTGGACGGCCAGGTGCCCTTTCCCTCACATCCTGCACACGCTGCAGGAGATGTTTTATTTATATAGTCTGGTGGCTAATTGCCAATATGTAAAGAAAACCTATCCTGCTAAGATTTCGTTGGTTAAAATATAACATTGATTCCTGCTGGAGATCACTTATGGTCCTTGTAGTCTTGAACAAATCCCTTTAGTTCCTGTATATCAAGCACAAAACCCCCCCAGCCTAGTTGAAGGGGGAGACTGTCTGTCTGTCTGTTTGTCGGTAACATTCTGTGCACAGCACGGCATAAACCTTTATGCACGATATAAAAGCAACTCACGTTTGTGTATGGCTGTTTCTATTTTTCAGCTCGAATTATGTCTTGCTAGATGAGCAGTCTTTCTGGATTGAGGATACCACCAAACTTGTTCATCAGGTTTGTACACACACAGGATGTTACTGTAATGTACTTGTGTTTATTTGTGAGACCCAAGGTAGACCCTCTTCTCTGCTTTATCGTAGTTACTTTGTGAAACACCTCCCACTGGGGACAAGTTTTCAAAAATGGTGGAGGTAAGTTTTACTACATAGCACTGTACTGTTGTCAATAGATGGACCACATTATTGACCTTACCTTGTGAAACCTTTTTCAGCACATACTTAGCACAGAAGAAAACTGGAATTCATGGAAAAATGAAGGATGTCCGAGTTTTGTGAAAGAGAGGTAAGCACTTTTGCATAATTTTAATAATGAGCAGCTAGTTCTTCAGTGAATGTTGTGATCTACGGTATATCTATATGCATAGACATTTTTGTTTTATATATTCAATTTTTTTTTATAAAGACAACCGGACAATAAACCACTGAAAGTAGCAAGAAAACGACCAGCCCCTGAGGACTTTCTAGGCAAAGGTTCAAACAAAAAGATCTTAATGGGAAAGTAAGATTTTTATGTTCTCAATTTTTTTTTATTCTTAATCTATACATCTCAAACCTTACAGCTTATGCAGTTATACTGCCTGTTTGCTCTATGCAGTGTTTATATTACTAACTTTCCTGCTTGTTAAATATTGCCTGTTCCATTATGTCTGATTTTACTCTTCCCATTAGATTTTAATCTTCTGTTCCTTTAACGTAACTGTATCTTTTGTTAATTATTGACTAATCGAAAGTTGATAATCCCTGTAGCAGTACGTGTGGTGCTATTGATAATGAGCCTAATTGTAGATGGTCCTAAAGTGGTCTTTTTGGACTAAAATATGGCACTGAAAGTGCCTGTTTTTCCTTTTGGTAATATTAGTTGTGAAATGTCACCCCAAAGATGAATAAATTGCCTGTTTTCATAACTTGAATCTGTCTTTTCAGTGAAGAATTAACACGGCTCTGGAATCTATGTCCTGACAACATTGAAGCATGCAAGTCCGAGACCAGGTGAGCTGGGACATACCACTGACTTGTTCAGGATCTTCTTTGTCTATGGCATTGACCTAGTACTGCTCCTAAGACCTACCTTACCAGGACATTGCATAATAGTGGTGGTTCTCGGAGATTGCAGTAGTAGTAGTTGTATGTAGGTAGAGTACACTGCATTGTTCACCTGTGGTTAGTGAATATTACTGAGTGAACGGGAAGTATGGGATTGGGATTGGAGGAGTGAAGGGATTTGTGAAGAAGGCATTTTACAGTAACATAACTTGGAGGTCTAAGCCTCAAATATGGAAATCAATGGTATACACTGGAGAAGAGACCCATCCTGGCCATTGCAGTAGGAGAGAAAAAACAAACAATTGGCACTGCTGTTCTCATCCTCTTCAAAAGCAAAATGATGTGAGTAGTTAAAATAGACAGAGGCTAGGTAAAGGGGAAAGGAGACTGACATGGTCCTACTAATGGGATTCATTTCCACCCATAGGAGACACAGGGTACTTCTGCAAAAATTGGCCTCCTCCACTCCAAAACTAAACCTCACCTTTTCCATACTGTTTTTTATGTTGTAGGGAGTTTATGCCAACATTGGAACAGTTCTTTGAAGAAGCAATTGAACAAGCTGATCCTGAAAACATGGTTGAGAAGGAATACAAGTATGCTCTAGACTTTAAATCTTGTTTATATCTTTATGCCAAAAACTGCAATAGACAACCATATACCAGTTAAACTATTCAGCTGAATGTTATTCTTGGTCATAGAATATAATACCTGAGTTAGAAATGCATTTGTGATCAAATATTACTCCATAGTACAAAAGTTCTTAGCAAGTAGCTACACTAGCTCAGGACAACACTTGATGTTATCTTCTGTGTCCTCCTTTATATAAATAGTAGATGCTGCATATATATCCACAGTGTACACTATTTTTTATTTTTTTTTATAAACGTTTTATTTTTGCAAGGTCATGAGAACCGCATAGGACAAATGACAAATTGCATACTGATAACATAAGTATACAGGAGGAAACAATATCAGCCACCAGCATAAAACATAAGAGGATACTAAGTCAACCAGTCTAACAATTTTAGTAATGACAGATAACCTAAGGTTTTTTAGAAAGAGGAAGAAAGAGAGAGAAAACATAGAGGAGGTAAGGAGAGAGAAATGAAAAAGAGGAGAGAAGGGAAGGAGTGAGTGACTAGATCCATTGTTAGTTGGAAAAAGATCCAAGAAGAATGAGGTTTTAAAGCGGAGTTAAATAAAGGGTGGGCATGCCTGGAAGAAGGATAACCATGGGTCCCAACCCCTGGAGAAGGCTCCGGAGGAGTTTCGGATAATACTGGTCATGTATTCCATCCGTTCAATCTGCCAAATTCTGTTGATTATGGACTGCATGGAAGGAGGGGATTGCGAACGCCAGTCTGCCGCTATTTGGCAGGTAGCTGCCGAAACAATATGTCTAATCAATTTGTTCTCATGTCGGGATGCCGAGGGAGCCCCCATAGGGAGAAGAAAAATTTTTGGCTCCAGGGGAATATCCACCAGGAGAATTGAATTAATCAGGCCTCTTATCTGGATCCAGAAGCCTGTCAATTTTGGGCACGACCACCATATGTGGAGAAATGTGCCTTCATGGGAGCACCCTCGCCAGCACCGATCAGATGTATTAGGATGGATTTTGCAAAGACGCGAGGGCACATAGTACCACTGATAAAGCATCTTATAAACATTCTCTTTAATTCTTACGCAGATGGAACTAGAGGCGGCGTTCTCGTAAATTTCAGACCATTCCTCATCCAGTAGCTCTTCACCAAGGTCCCGTTCCCAGGTTAGTTCATGGGGGGGTCTAAGAGAAGAAGAAGAGGAAACAAGTTCGTGGTAAAGCATTGATATCAGACCTTTGGTTGAAGATTGGTGTTGACAGAGGGCTTCGAAGGTGGAGAGAGGTCGGGCTAGCAGGCGATCTTTAGCAACACTATGGAAATGGCGAAGTTGCAAGAACTGATAAAAGTGCTTTGAGGGAATGTGGATCTGTAATTGAATTTCAGAAAACTGAGGAAAAGTTACTGAGGTGGATAAATGATTGCGGTAGATGACTCCCTGCGAATACCATGGCTGGAATTCTGATGCAGTCCGGGAGGAAATTCCGGAGAGTTGAATAGCGGAACAACCGGAGAGGGATGGGGAGATAAGGCAAATTTTTGGGATGATGAGTCCCAGATGGATAATGTGTGTGAGACTATTGGGTGAGATAACAGACGTTTGGGGCGACGAGGCCTCGGGACCCATAGGAGAGAGGATAAAGAAAGCAGTCCCAGACCCTCTGCCTCAATTTTAGACCAAACTCTGGCTTCCGTCCGACCAGACCATAGGACACACTGAGCGAGTTGGGCGGAGAGGTAGTATCTTTGAAAATCAGGAATCCCCAGACCTCCCCCCCCCCCCCCCCCCGCGGGGACCTCTGAAGAACCTTAAGTCGGACCCGGGGTCGTCTGCCCGACCAGACAAATCTGGAGACATGGAATTGTAGGAATTTAAAAACATATGGCGGTATGCGGATGGGGAGAGTCTGAAAGAAGTAGAGCAGCCTAGGGAGGATATTCATTTTGACGGCATTAATGCGTCCAAGCCAGGAGATATAGAGCTGTGACCACGATGTAAGGTCTATTTTGATTTGATCGAGTAGGTGAGGAAAATTGGCTTGAAATAGATGTCGATAGTGCTTTGTGATAGAAACACCCAAGTATTTAATTTTGCGGCGACCCCAGTGAAAAGGGAAGGAGCGTTCTAATAATAACTTGTCTGTAGCTGATATATTAAAGTCTAGAACCTCCGTCTTATCTGGATTGATCTTGTAGCCCGAGAAATATCCATAGAGATCTAGTTCCTCTAGGAGGGGGGGGTACCGACGTTTTGGGATTAGTGATATTGAGCAGAACATCGTCCGCGTATAGGGCATTCTTATGGGTAGAGGGGAGTGTACACTATTTTTATCACTGACTTTCCAAATTGTAGTCCAACACTACTGAAAAGGCATCACAGCCACCTTATGCCAGGAAACGTAACATGTAAACTGGAGAGTCTTTTATCTTGCATTTAAAGAAAAACAACTTTCAGGAACCCTTTATGATACATGTAACAATTGAAATAGAGGCGAAAGCAGGAATTGGTGTTTTTCTCCAAGGTGAATAAGATGTAACATTAGTAATTCATACTGATGAGAGGGTCTGTCCTACTTAATCTATTATAGGTGGTGTTGTGCTGATGCTAACATGCTGTACTTCACATCAGCCTGTCCAACACTTTACATTTACACAGGCTACCATAGTGAGACCAAATCTATACTTTGACCTTGCTGTTTCTGTCTATGCAATTTGGAGATCAGATGGATAATTGTCTTGCTATAATAATAAGAATGCTAGTTATCCATTGAGTTGACCACATTTTATGTCTAGAAAGTTTGAATGTTATGCTGTTAAAAATTATATTCTCTTTAGGACGTGTAATTGTACGGCTGAGTTGTTATATTCTAGGCTAAAATACATGCAATTTCTCTTTCATCCTATCTGGTGGACACTGCTACCATGGGTTGTATGAGGGGAATGTGGAGTTGGCACTTAACTAGTTAACTTATTTAATGTAACATGCTGACAGACCCCTCCCCTCTGCAATCCCCTCTAGCTCCTCAGTTTAGTTTAAGTGCCCAAGGAGCTGGACTTGCTTTTAATGCTAGCAAGGTATTTTCATTTATTTTATTTGCTTTTTTGTAGCTAATGGTAGTGTGCACTATTAAGAAGATGTAACACACTCCTTGCAGTATGCGTTACAACTATCACCAGGTGAGAGCCAGCCAGCTCTCGCTGACGGCACCAGCGGTTTTCAGTGCTGACAGGTGGTTTATTGAAGCCGCTGTCACACTGACGGCCGCCATCTTCCCAGGATGTTACTAAGTCCACTCCTCAGGAAAGGAGGGGGGGATAGAGGTATCGCACATAGATTATGTTATAAAAATGAGCACAGACAAGAAATTGTTGCAGGCTTAGAATTATAAGCAGCCACAGGAACAGGGGCATCCATTCACGCATTTAACAGGCGGCGAAGCTACAGTAAAAGAGGTCCCCCACCTCTGGCAATTCATAGAATCTTCCTAGGGTGCATAGACTGCCCGGGAAAAGAACAGTAGACACTCCCCAGGCTCATACTGGAACTAAGCTACTGACAGGCTCCTCTACTGCTGTACTGTACCAGACTTGTGAAGGCTAAGTACCAGATCATTATATATTTCTATACTTGTATAGTCACTGTATTCTAACTAACGGGTATATTAGTAACTGTATTTTGTGCAAGTAGAATATTTTATAGAATTCTACTCAAAAAAATGTATTACATATAACACATAAAGGTATTGTGCTATTTTTGACTGCCGGTCATAGATTAATTAGTACCCTATTAACAAAATCAAGCCTGTATCTTGTGTGACTGTCTGTACTTGCATTCTGTACTCTGTGACACGATTCCCATTCAGAAAATGTCTGATAAGGGAAAGACACCATAAGCAAAGTACTTCAGTTGTTCAAAATGTAAAGTTAAGTTACCGAGTGGACAAGAGTACCCAGGGGGTGCTTTGTATTGACTGTGATATGGGGGCCAGGGCGCACAGGCCCAAACAAGTGCACACCACTAGCAGAGGAACCAGTGTGGGCAGCTTCACTGGCGTAGTCTTTTGCGACACTAGTTCAGCTACTCTCTCGGCCCGGCGGAGATACCAGCGGTTGCCGCAGTTCTCCCCTTCACCTTGGTAGCAGTAGATCCTCCCACAGTGGTCCAAGTACCAGTGACCGCTGAGATTGTTGATTTGGGCCCGGCTGGTCCGTCATCCTCCCTCTCTGTCCCAGGCCCACCATTAGGAGAGCCCACATGGTTCACATCCTTGGACTTGCCAAGACCTCCACTGTCAAGGAACAAGCGACATCGGTCCGCAAATTCCTCTTCTTTCGCTCTCTGATTCTGAAAGTTTAGACTCGGCGCCTCCTAGTTTAGCGATGCAAATACCATAAGTAGGCCTCGGTTACCTGCTAGTCATGACAGGGCCAAGACCATTCTTTAGGGGTCCCCTGTCCGTCTACAATCGGACAGTGCCACGGCTGTGGCCTATATCATTAGGCAGCTCAACTCTTGGCCTGGGTGGAGCTACACGTCCCCTCAGTTTTGGCAGTATTCATCCCAGGAGTCCAGAACTGGGAGGCTGACTACCTAAGTTGACACGCGGTAATGCTGGGGGAATAGTCGCTTCATCCAGAGGTCTTCCAGACGCTGGTCCTCAGGTGGGGTCTCCCGAACCTGGACCTCATGGCATTGATACAACCAGTTGTTATTCAATTTCTGCTTGGGACCAGGGACCTCCTGGCAGTGGCCGTCGATGTCATGACCATGCCCTGGGATTTCCAGGTGGGGTGCCTGCCCCCCCTATCCCCAGTCAAGCAAGGAGGGACTTTCAGTGATACTGGTGGCTCCCACTTGGCCACGCCGAGTCTGGTTTGCAGACATACTGTTCGTGGCGGTGGCTCAAGGACATTGCCTGCCACTTCGAAGTGACCTCCTCCAAGGGCCCTTCCTACATCAGAGCCAGTCTCTGTTGGTTTTAACAGCATGGCTTGTGAAGCCAGCCTCTGGTGGTCCAGAGGATTCTCTTCCAGGAATGTGAACACCCTGCTTTGGGCTCGTAAACCTGTTTCTGCTCACATTTACCACCGCATCTGGCGCACCTACATTAGGTGGTGTGAGAGTTGGGCCTGCCACACGGCTTCCTTTCGTTTGTCCCGCTTCCTCGCCTTCCTCCAGGATGGCCTAGATGCAGGCCTCTGCCTGGGCTCTCTAAAAGTTAAGGTTTCGGCCATCTCTGTGTTCTTCAACCTTCGCCTTGCGTACATGCCACCATATATCCCGCCCACTGCATCTTGGGATCTGAACCTGGTGCTCAATATGCTTCAAGGTTCACCCTTTAAACCCTTACAGTCATCATATTTTTGCTTCTTGACATGTAAGGTGGCATTCCTGCTGGCCATTGCGTCGGCTCCCAGAGTGTCAGAGCTGGGGAGCCCTTTCACGATGACTGGGTGTTACTCCGTACGATTCCTTCCTTTCAACCAAGTGGTTTCAGATTTGCACATAAATCAAGAAATCATGGTTCCTGTATTCAAAGAGGTGGCGGCATCTTCAGGACCTAACCCATTTATGTCCGGTGGACGTCCCAAATATGGTGCATAGATTCTTTATTTGTCTTGTTTGATCCCCATAAACGGGGATGGCCAGCTTAAAAACAGACTATTGCCAGATGGCTTACTTCAAACATCAAGCAGGCTTAGGTCAGTGCTAACCGGCCTGTGCCCATATCGCATTGCTGCTCACTCCACACATTCAGTGGGGGCTTCTTGGGCAGCATGAAATGGGGACTCGGCTGACCAGCTTTGCAGGACACCCATCTGGTCCTCGGTCCATACTTTCACCAAATTAATTCAATGTCTTTGAGTCCACGGATGCCAGTTTTGGCCATAGTGCTTTACTTGCAAGAGCGGTCCCTCCCTTAGAGGGGCTACTTTAGGACTTCCCCATGGATGCAGTCTCCCCAAGATAGGATGAAAGAGAAAAGAGGATTTTTATACTTATGATAAATCCGTTTCTCTGATTCCATCTGGGGGACACTGCATACCCCCTCTTCTGCTGTGTGGTCTTTTGGATTTTTGATTCCCCTTCCTTTGTGACTTTAAAATTGAACTGAGGAGTTGCAGAGGGGAGGCGTCTGTCAGCATGTTACATTAAGCAAGATAACTAGTTAAGTGCCATCTCTGCGCTCCCCTCATACAGTCCGTGGTAGTAGTGTTTAGCAGGATTTATCGGAAGTATAAAACTCCTCTTTTTTTCTATTTAATGGAAATAAGCTTTTGTCAGATTGCAAAGAGTTTTCATGAATGTTTAGCTATAAACTGAAGTGGTATGTGAAGTAGTTGCTATATTGTTTTGAGGCCAGGAATGCTCATTACACCGATTTCTTCAAGAGTCATCATAGGTTTGTCTATAACTAGAGCATCTACACACTATTATCTCTGTCTTAAATCCTACATAACACAAAAAGAAATGGCATAAAAAAAACTCTTCTTGTGTCCATGGAGCCAGCGAAGTTCTCCTCTATAATGCATTCTCTGCGTTTTGAAATTCTTGTTTCACCTATCGACTACCCATTTTTATCTATTTTTTGCAGCCTTTTAATTTTCCAAATTTGTTGTTATCCTTTCCTGACCAGAAAACACCATTAAGGGCAATCGATTAATTCACAGGAGGGACTCTCACCAAAGCAATATTATGAGGAATGAAGGAGATTTACTGGGGATTTAATAATTACAGGCTCAGTTTTGAGATGTGTAATGGAATGCCCTATATACCCATGGTGTGTGTTACCTAGTGAACTACAATGTTGAGATTTTAATGTTGAGTAAAAAAAATATATAACATTTTCACTAGTTTACTGTTTGAGTGATAAGTGACTATTTATTTTCAGAGTGGTGAACAACTCTAATTATGGCTGGAGAGCACTAAGATTATTGGCTCGTAGAAGTCCCCACTTTTTCCAACCTACCAACCAACAGTTTAGAAGTTTGCCAGAATACCTAGAGAACATGGTTATCAAGCTGGCTAAAGAATTACCTGTAAGTAAAGTTTTCCAACATTGTTTATCGCATATCACTACAACAAAAGTTTAATTTCCACATGTAACATTTTCCTTAATTAAGGGGGGAAAGTGTGGGACAGCCATTTTATATGGAGCTCAGCAGAGCTTTGTTTTACGGTTAGAAACAATCTGCTCCTGTGGTATTCCAGAAGAAACACTTGTGTGCAATATTGCACACAAATCAGCATCTTCAGCATCTTTGATGTGTCAAAACTGTGTTAGCTTTCAGATGTGTGTGTGTATATATATTATAATATATATATATATATATATAGTGTGTGTATATATCATAAAGATAAGTAATTTTTCAACAAAGCTCTATTAGTAAATAAGTAATAACTACCAGGATGATGTGAGAGAGTCCAGACAAAACTGTTGTCTCGAATGCACCTGGAAACAATTTTAGAATATTTTGATTAAAAAACTGCATATGAATTCTGAATATTCTCTGATCTCATATGAGACAAAGAAGTCTGCTGGAGCCACTTGGTGGAAATCATAGATTTGGTTCTTAGACAAGCCACTGTCCTAGACACTGCATTTAATTTATGTGATGGGAGTTTATAACATGTATACATACAGCAAATAATAAAATAGTTTGCACCGTAATAATTAACACCTTATATTTTTAGCCCCCATCAGAAGAAATAAAAACAGTAGAAGATGAAGTGGAAGAAGATGATGAAGATAATGAATCTTTATTAAAGGAAAACAATGAAAGTAAGTATTTGTACACCTCTTATTTCATTTTGTTACATTTCTGGTTCCAGATATTCTTAGTCACTTTTTTGTTCTCCTTAGTATTCCATTATAGTAATAACAAGCAGTGTCCAAGTGTTCTAGATTTTAATAGGTCATTCTATGTCTAATATTCAGATATCATAGTTTCAGAATGTAATATGAATAACAACAGTGAGTAGCATGTATGGAAGTCTCAAATATTTTTCTTAGTCATAACAGGTCAATCTCTCGACATATGCACTAAAGAATATGTTGACACTTCATAAATAAAGAAGTACAATCCACCAATAATACAGAAATGGGTGTAATTTGCACCTTTGTTTCTCTTTCCTATCATTGGGGGGACACTGCGAGACATTGGGTATAGTAGGTGGGAGTAGGAGTTTAGGCACTTATTGTTTCATCCACTTTAAACATAAATGTGATGCGTCACTCTTACAGTGACAGCTTACACCACTGTATGACTAGATCAAAAGATTCATCTAAAACATTGTTTTATGATGATTTAACTGATTTTAGCTCTAAAAACTGTGCTTGGGTATACATATAGACATCAAATGTTTTTATTTTAATGTTGTTTTTTTTTCCTCTTTGACTGCTTTGTTTTTGTGGAGATTTACATAGATCTAGAGATTTTTTTTTATTTTTTTTATTTTAAAGTAAAACTATACACCTTGAATAATATTCCAGGTCCAGAGATCCTGCAACAGAAGCTAGTCACCGGTGAGCTGATTGAGTCACTTGCCAACAAACTGGGAGAGCAGTGGAAGACACTAGCCCCTCACTTAGAGATGAAAGAGTTGAACATTAACGCAATTGAATCTGACAGCGAGGATGTAAAGATGAGGGCCAAACTTCTGCTCGTCGCTTGGCAAGACCGAGAGGGAGTTAACGCAACAGCTGAGCATCTGATAATTGCTTTAAATCAAGCTCAGCTAAGCGAGCTTGCAGAAAGCTTGACCAATGACACAGAGAATGGGTCATAAGACCACTTGGATCTGCATGTTCTGAGACGACTGAGGGGAATTTAGGTAATTCCTTACTGGCAACACAATGCAGTTTTCTTGCTTCAGGCAGTGTAGATAATTTTGTAGGGTGAATATTTTTTTTTAATTAAAATACTGTTCATGGGTTCACAGGAACATAATAAAGAATCTCCCCACACTTGTCGCACTATTAATATATTTATTTTTGAATACATGCAATTTATCATATTTGGGTGTTTTTTGAATCTTTTTTTTTTTTTTTAAATACTTTTACTTAGAAACATTTTATTCGGAATAAGCATTATAAAAACTTGAGAGGTACAACAGTAATATTGCAAACATTTTAGACATATCGACATGCAAAGTTCTCTCTCACAATTGTTTTGCATCTGGAAGTTGACTGTGCATCAGTCTGGTGCTAAGTAGATGTCATTTTAATATTGTAAACAATGGTGAGGAGAGGGGGGGGAAGTATTGGAGAGGAGGGGTGGGGGTTGAAGACACGCATCAAGCAGAAGAGAATTAATCTTGTCTAACGGCTTCATTCCACGCTCGACTTCCATCTGAACTGAAGTAAAGGTTGGTTATGATATGAAGCCCACGATGTCCAGACTTTATAGAAAGAGCCCCCTCAGAACACTGGTAATGTGTTCCATCCGGTATGTATGTCAAATCTGGTCACAGACCATTTAAAGTGTTTGTGGTGAGGAGCTTAGTCAGGTCCGGAAGGGGTAGTGGCAGTAGGACATGCTTAGGATCAGGAGGTATATGAGTATCAATAACAACTGAGGCTCACGCGAGAACTGCCGTCCAGTATGGGCGTATTTTTGGACAGTCCCACCAAATATGTATATATGTTCCTGTTTAACCACAGTTTCTCCAGCAGGCAGCACTTGTCTGCGGATATATGGCTTGTAATCTGAAAGGAACATGGTACCATCTATGAAGCAGCGTGCTGTCCATTCATAAATATCCGACCATTCCGCCTGGTCTAGTGTGATCCCCAGGTCTGCCTCCCACTGCACCTGGAAGTGATCCTTAACATCCGAGGAAGTAGAGTATTATATAGTATGGAAATAAGGCTTTTGAAGCTGATCCTGAAAGACATAGATTCTCAAATGCATAAGGTGGCCTGGAGGACAGCTGCGCTTTGACTGATAATGTCTAACCTGCAGGTACTGGTGGAACTGCCCCATCACAAACCCTCACCGGTCTATCAAATCCGAGAACTGTGGGAATATTGCTGTATTAGTAATGTGATTAAGTAATAATAGCTTGCCCTCATCTGCCCATTTTACATACATGGAGCATGATAGTTCGGGTGTGAAAGCCGATTGGACTACAGGGGAATCAAAACCGGAGGAGTAGGAGAAAGGGACACTGATCTGTTACATCCGGACCATATCGAGAGTGAAAGGGACACCACTGGGTGGGTTCCGGCAGGGCGCTGTGCGATTGGCAGCCAGAGAACAGAGCAGATCGGGGAGCCACCCAGTAAGTCCAATTCTATATCCACACAAACCCTAGTTCCAGGAGGGGAGTGCCATCGCACATACTAGGCCAACCGTGCAGCGTAATAATAATTGCGTACATTGGGGATGCCGAGACCACCCGCTGTGGGAGGGCACTGCAAAATGCAGGCAGAGATCCTGGGTCGCCTATTCGACCATATGAATCGCATAATAGAGAATTTTAACATTTGTAAATTTGGGGGGGGGTGGGGACTCTGATAGGGAGGGTGTGAAAGAGGTATAGTAACCAAGGTAGCAAATTAATTTTCACTGTTGTAATCCGTCCCACCCAAGATATTATAAGCTTTTCCCATGACGCCAAGTCTTTTTTTTTTTTTTTTTTTTGTTATACAAGCTATGAGCGGGGAATTGTTAGCTTGATGAATATTTTCCACCTTTCTAGTGACTGCTATACCCAGATATCTTATATGGTCAGAGTTCCAGTGAAAAGGGAAATTCAATTCTAAGAGTGGTTTCAACTTAGGGGAAATATGAAAATCTAGGATATCTGTCTTAGCTGTGTTTCATTTTAAAATTTGATATTGCAGAAAAAAATGTCAAGTTCTTGAAAAAGATTTTGGATTGTGGTTAAAGGGCAGGTAAGTGTAAGGAGAATTTTGTCTGCATAGAGAGCTATCTTATGAGTGTTGGAGTGTAACTGTATGGCGGTGATATTGGTGTTCAAGCCTATTCTCATAGCCAAGGGCTCTATGACCAAAGCAAATAAAAAGGGGCACCCCTGTCGAGTCCCGTTTCGGATCGAGAAAGATGGAGAGGAACAGCCATTCACCTGAACAGAGGCAGTTGGGTTGTGATATAGAGCTGATACTCCTTTCAGGAAATGATCTTGGAAGCCATGAGCCGATAAGGCTTGCATCATGAAAGGCCAGCCAACACGGTCAAACGGCATCTAGGGAAAGGAGAAGGGAAGGCTGCTCTTTATCGTTAATCTGTTGAATAAACTCTATGGTCCGCCTAGTATTATCTGCAGCCTGATGGCCCGGAATAAATCCGACTTGATCTGGGTGCACCAATCTAGGAAGCACTAAGTTTACTTTTACTCTATTCGCAAGGATCTTGGCATATATCTTAAAATAAACGTTTAATAGTGAAATGGGGCGATAGCTACTACAAAGGGAGGGATCTTTTGGAATTACCATGATCCGGGAACAGGTTGTCGCCGGGTCAAAGGGGGTTCCGTCGAGGATTGAGTTAAACCAAGAGGTAAGGTTAGGACTAAGGTCATCTGCAAATTTTTTGTAATCCTTTGCTGGGAAGTCATCCGGACTCGGGGCGGAAGTCGCCTTCATGCTACGTAGAGCTGTAATAGATTCTTCCCCTGTTATGTCTGAGCTAAGGAATTGAATTGAATCTCTGTTTCAGAAAGATGTGGGAGATGGCAGGAGTGTAAATAGGCATTTATTCTTTACTCCAAGTCAGGAGGCGGCGGAGCTGAGGCGTCTAGGTTGTATAGTGATGAGTAATAAGCTTGAAATTCTTTTATTATCAAGCTCGGGTTATATGTAATTTTCCCTTGTGGGTTTTTAGACAAGACCGCGTTGCGCTGGTCCCTCACTACCGTCAGTTCCTGTAAGTGCTGGATCTAGCGAGCCCTGATGTTTGGTGAGAAGGGAATTGAGTTTGCTTTCAAATGCAGATATCTGCTCTCTTTCTTCTCTGTGTCGGGCGGCGGCTATACTAATAAGACATCCATGAATTGCAACTTTATGTGCCTCCCAGACTGTGGATGGTGACAAATAAAAGGTCTCATTTAGAGCGAAAATATCTGTTAAAGCCTCCGTTCGTTCTAAGCATGTCTTGGGGTTGAGCAAGAGGGTATCATCTAGCCTCCACTTCAAACTTCACTTGGGGAGGTTTGCTACATCTAATTGGAGAGATACACCCATATGATCTGACCAGGTAAATGGATGAACCCAGCTGTACATCTATTAAGAAGTAGTCTATTCGAGTGTATATGTTATGAGGGTGTGAGTAGAATGTATAGCCTCTATCGGAGCCATTGATCACCCTCCATGCAACTAAAAGAGTGTGTTCCCTGAGTAATTGAGCTAGTCGGGTAGAGTGCGTTTGGGGTTGTGGGAAGGCTGAAGCTGTTGGGGACCTATCTAAGTTAGGATCCATTATCATATTTAAGTCACCTCCCATCAGCAAGAAGCCCTCGGCTTGTTTATTGACGAGACTAAGTAGCTTTTGAAGGAAGGGAATCTGGCCATTGTTCGGAGCATGGCAACAAACTAGTGTAACTGGTAGTTGGCCCAGTGTGCCTACTAAAATGAGAAACCGACCATCTGGGTTTGCCGTTGAGTGGCGCACCACCAGTGGCAGAGATGGTCATGCAAGAATTGCTGCCACTCTGTGTTTGGATGTAGCTGAGGCAAAAAACTTTGAGAAAATTTTTTCCTTGGAATGTCGTAGGGGGTTGGGCAAGATGGGTTTCTTGGAAGAAAACTATGCCGGCATGTGACTTTTTTAAAGCAGCCAATAGTATGGAAAGCTTGTGGGGGGTATTCAGCCCCTTAATATTGACTGTCAATAGCTGAAGTGACATATTGTGAGCGGAATTTAGAGCGCGTCAGTAAGGGGCTCTCCCGAGTCCATGGCTTTTGTCCAGCACAATAGAACCAGGGTGGTGTGTATTGATAAGGGGTGAAGGAGGGGGAAATTGAAAGGTGTGGGAGAGAGGCAAGAATAAGCTGTCTGGAACCTGGTAGAGAGGGAAAATTCAGGCCGGTCATGATGTAGCCAGCCTAAGGTTGCTCGACTTCGTTTAAAGTAGGGGGGTGCTGCTATAGGACGCAGCACCCAAGGGGTGAAGATAAGGGGGAGGGGTGGGGTGGGGTTGGACTAGTGTAAGTTAAGTCCGGGTAGCAAAGACAAGGGGGCAGGGGCATCAACCTATGTAGTTAGAATACGTAAATACAACATTAACATATAAAAATATTCTTTTAATAAACAAATGTGAACAGTAGGAGAACATTTGTGTTAGAGTAATATAAACTGGCAAATTAAAAAAGCAAAATAACGATAAAGAATAAACACCACCATCGTAGGATTGTCCATAGCAAATGTGAAACGGGCAAGAGGTTAAACTGCAATCTCAAGATTAGTTGGAGTCCCTCTGTGGCATTCGAGATGTGGGTAAAAGATGAGTAGAGGAGAGGAGAAGAGACTTCTCCAGGCTGCATAACCGGGTACGTCTAGTCAGGTTATGTAAAGATCGTAGGCATGCTGTGTCCGTACGTTAGGGAAGAAAAAAATAAAAAGGTAGAAAGGACAAAAGAGCAACGGAGAGCAAACATTAAAGGTCAACAAAGAATGTGCCAAAGAGGATCAAGGCTATGCCCAATGTTCTCCAGAAATTATCAGTTCTGTAGCAACAAGAAAAGATCCATAACTAGAGATTTCATTCTCTAACATGTTCAAGACGTGCTCCATTCGGCCCGCTGAGTTGTATCTTATTATTTATTTATTTTTTTATTTATTTATTTTTTATTATTTTTTTTTTAAATCAATCTTCATAACTATAGCTTAATATGTGGACAAAATGTTGGTCTCCAAACTACATTTTATATGCTACGTACCCATTAATGATAATGTCCTGTATTGTTCACTCTGAACACATACAGTATTTTTATGGTATGTTATCCTGTAATTGTGTTGGATAGACCACATGTTTTATATTCTATCAATGTCCCTTATGGCCTTCTGCCATTGAAACTCCATCTGGGCAAAAAAACATTGGATTTTTAGAATTAAAAAGTATCAACAAATTATGTTGCTACAGTGCTGTTGCGATTTCCTTAGTGTGTGGGAAATCTGGTAAACAGTTGATCAGTGGTTTAGGTACTTCAAAGGTTTGTGGTAAATTGTTGCGATTTTTAAATGAAGGGTAATAAAAAATAGCTCACAATCATATATGGTTGAATCACAATATACATTAAAAAAAAAAAAAACCAATACATTTTTTTTTCCTTAAATTTAACGGAGTATTTTTGCAACTTTCTCCTCACATTTTATCCCAAGTAGTGATGTAGAACAGGTGCTAGTTCTTTAATATTTTTCACATTTGTAATAGTTTTTATTGGATGCTTCCAGTGCTCTTATGCCTTGTGTAGGTCAGTAATAATGTCAGAATGCAGAACCAGATACCAAGGCACAGATTATCATCATCATCATCATCAGTTATTTATATAGCGCCAACATATTCCGTAGCGCTTTACAATTGGGGACAAACGTAATAAACTAATAAACAAACTGGGTAAAACAGACAAAGAGGTGAGAAGGCCCTGCTCGCAAGCTTACAATCTATGGGGAGACACAATCTAATATGAACAGTCTCTGTAAAAGCAATTTAAGCAGTGCCTCAGTGATGTCACTGGTTTATGGCAAATCCATAGGCTGAACTCTGTTTCAGCCCACAAATTGGATGCCTCCACCATACAGGTGACTGGTCAAGTTTAACCTTTCTGCACCCCTAAGCTTACAGAGGGCTGCAAGCATGAATTTTACATCTAGCAGTAGGATGTGCGATTACTGCAACCACAGAACGTTTTGGTGAGATAGCAAGAACCTGGCTCACATGCAGACACCCTGTTTGTTCCTGAACTCAAACGTAAAGGTACTTCCAGATCTGACTGAAACACCTGTGATAACATTTCTTTCAGAAGAACAGACATTGGGATTAAATAAATAAAGCAGCTCTCCCATCACGCTCTTCGTGGCAGATCCTCCATAATGCTTACTTTAACTTGCTCTAACATAATGTTTGGATCTCCCTGATATCCAAGGCCATTTTATAGCATGTTCACATAGCGCTATTAAAATAAAAATACTCAATAATATTAGGGAGATAAAACAAAATAACGTATTCTGTAACATACAGTTTACGTTTTGAGATCAATTTTGTGTATTGACTGGAATGGGTAAAAGCTGCTAAGGGAACAATCAAAAAAGTGTAATATACATACATAGCCTGTTTATATTTTTTCCATTTATAGGCATTATATAAAATGACATTTACTTAACTTTGACCAAAAATTTTTTTTTTTAACTCACTGTAAATGCATTTCTCTTAGTCTATGTGGAGGATAATGCAACAGTGGGGACTGGTAGGTGATCCTGGAGTCAGGGGCACTTTAAATCTTAGTGTTGAGAGGATAGCTCCACACAAACTCTGCTGGAGCCATTTTCAATTTTTTTATAGCAAAGCTCAGAAAAAAGGGCCTTACAGGGTAAAACAAGAAATGCAACAGAAAATTCCAACACTGATTCTAAAGGAGAGATTGCTCTGAAACAGCGATGCGTAAAACCCTTGTGCCCAATGCTAGCATCCAGAGATGCAAATCCCTTCAACCTGTTTAATTCTGCCAAGGTGTGGCCAGACAAACACATCGAAGCCCGGCCCATGTGTTAGGCCGAAGCACCGAATGAGCACTGAAATCCACCGGCCTAGCCTACTTGATGTAAGTCAAACTGATGTCTGATTTTCCTGCAAACCTTTAGCTAACTGTTTGCTCATGCCTGAATAGCTTTGTTTACCTAGGTCGTAGACATACCTGGTCTGAAAAGGCTTGCTGCCACATCAGCTGAGCAAAGTAGAAATGGTTTTGGTTGGGCAGGCAATGAGAGGTTCCACTGCAAGAGAAGTCTCCCAGTTCAAAGACTTGTCCATTGGCACAGAATAAAGGTATTTCAATTTTCCCAACATATGAAATATCCAGTTGGGCTTAGGCCAAGCCTCCGAAATTTAATTTCAAACGCTGAGAGACAGAGGGAAACAGATTATCGTCTGCCTCTAAAAAGGGAGAAGCCATAAGGGTCTTAAATTTTAAAATCCACAAATCCTAAAGCAACTCGCGCTCTACATCAGAAGAGAGGTAATAATCTGAAATAAGTCGTAACGTCTCTGGAACATGACTTTTACACTTCATCCTATGGGGGTGCTAAGAGGCATTCAAGGGAGGAAGGGGCCTTAGCAAGACCCTGGGCGGACTCAGCAAGAGATAATGCAACTAGAGGACTGTACTAGCAGTGAAGGTGTAATATGTGGTGCAGAAAAGAATGAGACGGGTCACCTACCTATCTTTGCGTCAGTACTAAAAGGAGTTTGGCAATGGATATCGTCAGAGACTTTAGACAAGCCGGTTGTTCCACAAGTGGCGGTGCAGACGCAGTCAACTGTTGCTCACTGAACTCCGCACACAGGAGCTCTAGATCCAACTGTCCACAAGACTATTTAAAATTACATTTTGCACAATTGTAATGCAGCAGACACTTTCAAGCAGACCCTTATTAAAGTAATTCTATTGTTTTCAAATAAGCATTGCCCAAGCGATTGTATTGTGTTTCCGAAGCACAAGCAATTTATTTAGCAAAAGCAATTTGTTTAGCAGTTCAATAAATAAGTACAATACAGTACAATATAGCCGATACATGATAACTATCAAAGATGTTACATTAAAGCAGGAAAGTATAAAACACTGAATACATTACATTTTCCTTAAAGAGCTTCACCAAGGTCCATGGAACACAGCCATTCTCACATGCAGGGCTGCCAAGAGGAATTCAGGGCCCTGGAACAACAAATTCATGGGGCCCCCCTTATAGTCGAGCTAGCAAACAAAAAATTTTCGTGGGTGTGGTTAGGCATTTGGTGGCATGGTAAATGCGGCATTGGGGCGTGGCTAACATCAAAATCACTAGGCTCTCAATTTGCCGGAGCCTCACAAATGTCCAAGCACTCATGACTTTCAGGACATCTAGCACCACAGTGTAGTATAGAAAGAATGCAGTGTGTACACAAAGAGTTCAGTCTTGGCCTGCACCTTACATTGGGCACAACACTCACCAAAAATTGCCCTTGTTCCTACTAGAATCACAACATTTCACACACTGTGCTGCTCTCTCCTACCTGTTCTTCTCACTTTCTCCACCTGTGGCTGCTGGTTTCTTTAGTTGCGGCTTGTCTGGATCCTGGAATGGTGAAGGACCTATTTGGAAACAAAAATGGCTACATTTAGAAAATTACAGCCAGCCCCGGCATTAAATCAATAGCACCCACGATTAATAATTAGGCCTTCTTCCAGCCCCAACATTAAAATAATAGTATTCACATTTCATAAATAAACCTATTCCCTTCCTGCAAACAGCAATACCTATTTCCCGCAACCATCACTGCCATTAAATAATTCATAGTCACATTTAATAAATAGACCTCATTCTCCCCAAACTCACCCCCTTATTCAATAGCCCCTAAACCACCCCATCTTAAATTAATAGTCCCCACTATTAAATTGCCTCACCATGACCCTACAAACAAAATAGCGCCCATTAATTAGCCGCCACCTACCTCACACACACTACATTGCAACAAGCCCCCTGTGCCATCACACAAACAATACTGTGCCCCTTCATCACAACTACACTGCGCCCTCCATGCTACTTTTCCTCCTTTTTTTTCACTCTGCGCCTCTCCCCCATTTTCCTTCCTCTGCGCCTCTCTCCCCCATTTTCTTTCCTCTGCGCCTCTCTCCCCCATTTTCTTTCCTCTGTGCCTCTATCATCCTTCTTTATAGTACTGTCCTTTTCTGTTTCCCCCCTTGCCTCTCCGTTTCTTTGCTTACCTTATGTCAACTTCTTTCTTCTCTCTTCTCTTCTCTCTTCATACTTGGTCCTGGCTCCAGCGCTCCTCACTGACTGACGGGCGTGACTTGCTGTGAATGAAGCAGAGAGGAGGGACACGACGCAGCTGTCACGTGAGTATGTCTTCATTTATTTTTTTCTTACAGCTCCCCCCACCAACGAACGAGGCGGACCCGACGGCCTCGAAAAATTCCACCTGAGGGTCTCTAAATTTTGAGCAGAAAAGGGTAAACTGAGAAATGAGCATGGATGCCCTGGGGACTAAGTCCAGAGTGCCCCAAGACTTCACCAGGAGGGCAAAAGATGTGTCCATGGAGAGACAATTCCCCCTTTTTAACCGCCTGCCTGCTGCAACTCTCGGCCTCCCATTTATTTATGTCGGGATAACATGGTCAATAGTCTGGGGACATGACCTGGTCGACCCTCACCCTGCCGTCAGGCCACGTGTTCCCCCTTGATACTACAAAAAAACAACAGCCGTGCCATTATCTGACAGAATGTCTAGAGGTTTCCTGATCAGGAACTGCTGGGCCTGAAGCAACACCTTGTGCCCCTGTGAGCTCCAACTTTGAAAGAACAGTTCTTTTGGGAGGACCAAGGACCTCAAAAAAACCCAAACCTTGGAACTGTAAGGATCCTATTAATCCAACTCAACCTAACAGACTAGTGCCTGTCATAATTACTGTCATGGTAAATGACTGACCTCACTCCTGTTTCTGGCTAACCATCACAAAAAGGATATACAAGTGGGTTAGGGCAGTGTGATGATCTGCGTGTCCAATAATATGGAAACCAGACCCTTCTGTGGAGAAGCTCCCTCTGGAGATGTCGGGAGTGAAGCGTGCAAACGTTACTGCCTAGAACATTGGTGCCCTGGTTTCCAGAAGCTTCATGCAATTGAGAAGAAAAACTCCCTACCGCCAGGAGCATCCTGGTCCTGCGCTGAATGTGAGGGTCATGTCCCCCCGTAGGAAGACCCTGTTGGTCACATTATAGAGGTCGAGGCATAAGAAAACGCATCTGCTTTGGTAGAAAAAGTGAGGACCTGGGTAGGTTCCGAACTCAGGAACTGGATGGAGATCTGGATGATGAAGCCTTCAGAAAGAGGTTGCCTAGACAGGGTATTATCGTGACTCGCTGGGCACCCAGTAGCCCTGCCATAACCGCCCTTACCTCGGAAACACCTTAGGCAATGTCCAGTTAACGAAGGGCAGGGCCCTGAGCCGGAACTGAAATTTCTGTACAGCCAAAGTGGAAGAGACACCGGTGCCTCCTCCAGAATGGTACATGAAAAAACCTCCTCAATGTTTATTGAGGCCAGGAATGCTCCCTGTTCACTGCCTGTAATGACTGTGCGTAGTGACTACATCCAAAATAAGATAACGCAGTCCTTCTTGTTGAGGGACTGCAAGTTTAAATGGGACGGAAGAACCAGTCTAACTGTAGGCCAGCAGGAGTTTGGAATACATTACTTCAACCTTCGGGAATGTCACCAGGCCTATAGGTTCTTTACCGAACTGCAACTGTGCATGTACTATATGCTTCTCTGGAAGGCGAGGATTGACCATGCAATGTGGCACACCGACCCCAGAAGAAAAAAAAGGAACAAAGGGATAGAGACCATTCTTGTCGTGGCCTGGTGGAGCTAACAGAAAGAGAGGTACTCATACCTCCAGTGGCCCCTGGATACTAGTCTGTAGTTCTGCAAAAGTGAGAGGTCTAAACAAACTGCCTGGTGTCACCTACACCAAGTAAAGGCCAAGATACACTCCTTATAAGAGAGAAAAACCCCTAGAGAAAAACTCTATGGGTGCCTGTCCTGTGTAGGGATAGCAGAATAAGAGAACAGACGAGCAAGGGGTTGTCAACCCCAGGGGTTCCTTCCCATCTATTTTTTCTGCCGGGAGAGGAAAGAGATGAAAATCTGCCCAGCCTATTGTTTATTTGGCTTTTGCCAAAGGTCAGACACAATGCCCATCATATGAGGAGATGGTCTCCTAAATAGGGTGTCACTTAAGCTGTGGGTGCGGATGGAATCGCAGACTGGTGTTCCGCAAAGAAAGTGTCTAATGCTTAAGCTGAGATTATCCACCCTGTGAGTGGATGTGGAATCAGAGATAATAATGTTTTCGTCTGTAAATCAAGATCCAAATAGCCATCCTCTGCCTTGGAATGAACCATATCTTGATTCTGACTGTGAACAACAAAATGATGCTTATCTCTGAGATGGTGAGCAAATGATGGACTCAGGCTGGCATAGAGACACGCCACTTCTGTCTCGGAAGCTGTGCCTGCAACAGATCTGATCTGTGTGGGCTAAGCGTGTATAGAAGCGTGAGAAAAGGGATACTCGCATCCCTTTTCAGACCATATTATCACCTTAGTGAGTTCGGCCATTGATGCTGCCAGTGATTTAGGCCAGACTTGTTCCTCCAGCGCTGCCGACACCGAAGTGGAAGCACCCTGTTCGCAGACCCTAGCCTTGTAAGGTGTACAGGCTGGGTACGCTTGATCGATGTTTAAACACTTTTAACCTGCTTTAAATTTCTATTGCCAGACGTGATGCTGCAGTGGCGAATATGTGTTCAATCGGGATAAGTTGCTGTCAGCATGGTGAGCCAATCGGAGATCTCCAGCGTCAGCTTCAAGGTCTGTTTATTTTCACATCGGTTTGGCAGAAATTCGGATTTTAGTTGGAGGACTTGTCGATGTCGGAGCGGTGGCTGGGCTGTTTAAAAGATAATATAAAAATTACATGTTGCAGCTCAGACGTACCAGCGGGTCCGTATGAAGCGTAAGGCAATGCTATGCAAAACGTCACCGAATAAATCCGTAACACATCATTTTGGTAACCAGCGAGTGTCTTACCCCTGGAAGTCCACTTCTCAGACATAATGCATATTAGGAAAACTGTGCAAAAGTTAATTTAGAATCACAAAAGTAGCAGAGGATCCTTTATATTTGGACGTCCCTTTACTAGACATATATGGAATTGTGAATAACCACAATATCAAATAATATATATCTGTTGATGTATAACTATGTCCAAGAACCAGAAATATGTCACAGCAGAATAGGACATTACCGAGCCTGTATACTCGATAATCCTATGATATATACACCAATCCCAGGACACTGAAAACAGTAGTTCTGACTGTGTAAATGCCTTAAACAGCCTGACAATCGTTTAAATATAGAATTAAGACACAAAAAAATAGCAGCTGAGAGGCAGAGTAAGGAAACAGCGTGCACTCAATGTGTCTTGGAGTCCAGGAAGCTGACGGGGAGGGAAGTGATCCTCCCTTAATATGGTCACTTCTGAGTATCACCGATCAGCCCATATATTTAATATGGCTGTTGATCGAGACCCGCCGCTATATATTAATATGCCCAGGCTGCATGCAGTCTAAATGACAACAGCATTGACTCCTGAGTGCGATTGTTGTCTGTCCCGCCGCAGCTTTGTCTAGAGTCGGGGGAACCTGCCGTCATGTCGGGCAGGGAGGAGAGGCTGTTACAGCTTCAGTCCCGCCCTCATTATGTGGCCGTGGCCGTCTATATCGCCAATATTATATAAAGTGCCTAAATAAGTGCTGCCTAATGGCAGACCTCAAAATTATGGCCCCTTTGCTCATTTCTAGGGGAAGACTGCCGGCAGAGGTGCAAGGCAAGAGAGACCAGGCTGCTGCTTACCTGCACCAGGACCCAGAGTGAACAGAGCTGCTGTCTTATTCACTCCTCTGGGTCTTTGGATCAAGTCCCACTCTGCACCTAAAAGGAAATTAAAATAAAACGTGAACAGTAACTAAAACTAAACTAAGTATAGGCAGGAGCCTATACCTATGTGACCTAACTCCTAGACACTATCTTTGGTGCTATTTTTGGAATGGTTTCTCCTCTCTTCCTGGCTTGGTTATACAAAACTGAGGTCTGAGCTGGAGAGGAGGGGCATAGTAGAGGAGGAGTGTGGAGAACAAACAAGTTCGATAAGTGCCTAAACTCCTAGTCCCACCTACTATACCCAAATGTCTCACAGTGTCCCCTCATGGTAGGAAAGAGAAACAAATGTGGCCATATCTCGTTAAGGGAAGCAGTGCAAGCATGTTAGTAGGGTAGTGTCAAACTGGCAATATTTCAGCTGTGGATTTAGTGGACCCTTCAACCAATCACATGAACACCCCATATGTAATAAATAGGTGTGCTACCCTCTCTGGTAAACCTCTGCCCTCTCCCCACCCTAAGAGCTAGCTCACAATCATGTTAGGCTTTGATATAGCATGAGTAAGGGCAAAAAGAGCATACTAGAAAACAGTTCACAACTCTAATGAAGGGCTAAGGATGGACAGAGTCCACCAATGCCAAGATTAACTAGTACTTCAGTAATACGTGGGGGCATAATTAAGGTAGAGTCCACTAAACATTGCATTTTCTTTTATGTACGGCTACACATAGCACAGCTCAGCATCCATGGTACAATAAACAGTGGTCTAAGTGGAAATTGAGATGTAGCAGTATGAAAAATGTAATGTGAATGTCCGTGAATAAAACTTGAAGTCAGTATGAGAAGTAGCGGTATGACATTGCACCGTATACAGCCCCACTTCGACCAGGAACAATAAGGTTGAGATGCATTCAGCTACTTTCCCCATGTGAGATAGAATGAGTTGATAGCAATGAGAAAATACACAGCAAGTGCTGGAAGTCAAAATAGTTGCAAGAAAATGCTCCTTGGTGCATGACCCCCCCTAAAAGAAACCCCCCCCCCCCCCCACAACAACCAAACCACAGCACTTAAGAAGCCATACATATTGGTCTGAAGTCACATACCAAACAGTCTCTGTACCAGGTGTGCCCACTTGGGTGTGAGGTCTTCTCATACTGAGTAGTCAGCAATAGTTTAGCTTACTGCTTTGTCTATGTGACACTTCCTGCTGATAATTTAATCCAATACTTCTCCATAAAAAGAAATGTGTGGTCCCTTTGTGAGACCAGGAGTCCCTGAAATATGCCAAGTTGCTAACACCCACAGTGACAAGGCCATGCAAATTATTTTTTCATTTTTGTAAACCAGCCCTCCCCTCAACTACAATCTCCATGGCGTGAGTTTTTAGGAACATACAAATCTTATGCATGCCCCACATTACAACCACATACATTGTTGGCACAGGCAGCACAGTAGTTGGCATTTCTGCCTCACAGTGCTGCATGGGGGTGCTCAGTGTTCCTCCCACAGTGCAAAAACATACAGATAAATGAATTGGTTTGTGACAACATGGACCATGGAGTGTGTGTGGGGTAGGGAATTTAGACTAAGCTTCAATGGGGCAGAGAGAAATTACATAGGATAGCGACTGAACGCACCAAGATAGCTGCCTCACCTTCTGCAAAAATATGTAGTGGTTTGAGTCATATTCGGAGAAAATCTCTGTATTATTTATATAATCAGTAATTAACTATTGTTGTTACACACCGATATGCAGTAAGTTTATATTTATTTGTATAAACACCCTACATCCAAGCATTACCTTCACTTATCACATTCACACGGTAGAAGGTTGGTTTCACTTACAATAAACAAAAGATTATTTACCATTGAGGACAAATTAAAAAATAATCAGACAGAGATTGATGACAATTTTATTCTGAAGTCGCCATGATGCCAGCAACAGCCTTGGACCAGTTAGATGAAGCTGGACACGTGAATGTGGCCAAGCTTTACGTTATGGGAAGCAGCACTGTTACAATGAGGCAACACGTATCATTCCTTCTTCCTGGCAGAAATGTCAGATAAGGCAAGTACTGTGGTAAAAAAAAACCATGCAATAGTAACAATGAATGATATAGGTGTGCAATAAATATTTTCTTTTGTCCTTGGTTCCAAACACTAACATCTTTATATATATAAAAAAAAAATAGTAATTTGGGCATTATTTGTTTTCCAATGTTAGAATTCTATTTAGAATTTAGCTTTTTCACAGCTCCATGAATAGAAATTGATGTGGATTCTCACAGCTTCCATGTCAAGATGAATTGAACTATAGAATTTACACCTTCCTCTCTAGAACAAAAAGTTGTTCTAGAGCAGGAGACTCTAATTGTGGAACATTTATTTCACACCTAAGACCAAAAAAAGAAAAAAAGAAAAAAAAAAAAAAAAGGACTAAAATGGGAAGTGTCATTATTGTTCAGTCTCTTCTTCAGTAGCTGCAATTCGCCGTGGTCCATATAGAAGAACATAAGCTATATGCCAATCTCCTCCTCCTGACAACCTTAGTATATCTTCAGGTGACACAATGCTCACTTTGTCATCATCAAATTTAATCCATTCATCTAAGGAGGACAAAGATACATTCTATTACAGAAACGGAAAGTCTCATTTCATAACATTGTTGCAGTATGGTTTGAGATAGTAACAGCTGTAATCTGACTGGTTACTAAAAGCACATAACCATGGACAATGTTACTCTATGGAAATTCAGTGCAGCAGTGATATTTGCAGGGTGAACTATTAATTAGACTTTTTAATATTATAATCAGATTATGAGAGAACCTATGTGCTTACATGATGTGTGTTTGGATGATAAATTTTCTGCTTGTTTTTGTACACAGAGCAACTATTTTATCATGTGTCACACTTATATAAAGTATAATGGTGAACTAGTTCTTTAAAAAATGTATTAAAAAGGGAAAAGTGAGAAATTTTCAGGAAGCTGTATGAACTGTTACATGGTGTTCAATTGGTATCAAATTTCAGATTCCACCACTTAAGATTATAGATATTGAACTGGTCATTGCAGGGTTGCTGCCTCTGTAGAGAGGGAGACCGCAAAAAGCAAAGTGCCTCTCCCCAACACCACAGAGGTTATCAGCCCCAAGCTAAAAATTGCTGGAGATCTATGACCCAGATCTCCAGTCACCATAGTAGCTACCAGAATTGGGACCAATGAAGTGGCAGTTTTGGCAACATTGTGGCGGTCACAGTATAACAGACATATGTCCAATATACCGAGAGAAACAGAAACATTTTCAAATAAACTTTAACTGAACTTTGTGAGGATTTATTTAAAATGAGATTTAAAACACTTTTATAGCCATCACTTGTCTAGCACAGGTGTTGGAAAAGCCAACATCTTATTGCTTTCTATGTGGTTACATATGTACACACTGCACCATATTATTGCTTCACATAATACACCCCGGAGCTTATTAAACAAGACAAACAAATATACTGCATGAAATAGAATTTTATGTGCAGATTAAAGAGGCCGGAAAATGCTAATGAAATTGAAGGCAATTTACCATGTTTCCTCTTGACCCATGAAACATAGTGTCCTGAAGAACTTGATCTTCCCTGGTGAGTAAGAACTGCCTGCAGCTCATAGTATCCACTATTATTAGAACCGACATCTAGAAGAAAAGCAAGAATGCAGATGCTGGATTGTTGGTGTGGAGAACAAGGGCATTCAATACACAGCTATGACTGCAATACATAATTAAGACGACTGTATTCCATAGTGAGGCTACAGAGCCATGGAAAACTATTACAGCATTTTGTGAAATAATCATTAATGCCATTTATAGGAAATCCAAATAAGAGTGGAAAGTCTTAAAGAATAACTGACTCCTAACTAAATTCATGCTAAAGTAGTGTTACCCGCTCTGCTAGTATGTGTAGACTTTTGTCAAATTAAGTGCCATTATTGAAACTTTCACTTTCATTTAATAGATCAGTTTATTCTCAAGCTACACGATTGCAGTAATTTTAGGAAACAAATGTATAAAAGTTTTGTAGGAGTAAAATAGATTAAGGAAGTATTTGGACAATATCTCAATAATTTACCTCCACCACCAAAAGGTAGAAAAGCAAACAAAGTACAGTCCCTCTCAAGATGTCCCTTTAAATGTAACAATTCTCATCATTAAATCACCTATTAAGTTGCTCACTTTCTGGGGAAGGCCAACCAAAATCACTGACGTAACCTCAGTCAGCTATAGCATAGATTGTAAAGCTTATGAACAGGTAACTAACAAACTAAAAACACGAAAAGAAAATTAGTCTGGCACACGCCATCAGGGACGCTTCACAGCTTGGCATAGATTCTACAAGTGTAACTTCACAGAACAGAAACTCCATTTTCCCAAAAGGAATTACATCACTGGATGTTTTGTAGATGGTGGAGAAAAACAGGTTGTCAGGCACTGCTTCAGAATCTCTTTATTTTAAAGATGCCAACATTTGCAGCTGTCTCTCCCCAAAACTTTCATACCAACACTTTAGCCACTGTACCTCACGAAACACCTACAGCTGAGCTGTCTAATACTGTTGCTCATGCCAATTGTACACCAACAATTACTCTTCTCTCGCAGTCACTGAAGTATCATCTTCCTCTAACCATATTATGATCCAAACCTATGTGCCAGTTGCTTGAATTTCTTGATTAGCTCTCGGCTTACATTATTTTGGTAGTTATTTGTAAGTCAGTGTAAAAAAAAACAACGCCCATTTATCCTTTACACAATAATAAAAATATTCTTACATGGACTTTTTTTAAAGTATGTTTTAAGGGGAGGTTCCATTAGAAGTAAAATATAAGTTGATCAAATATAAAATGATATCTGCTCAATAATGCACAAATAGGGTTTTCATACCTTGATGGAATTTTGGATATTTAACAATTATTATTCTTATCACAGTATTATTGGAAATCCTATCCTGAAATGTACGTACTCACTTGTCAATGTTATTAGAAGCCCTTTTATAAAAGGACATTGTATTTAGCCCCATGTTGGGGCAGCCTCTCTTAATCCAGACTAGCTTTCACATGGACACCAGAGGGGGCTGATTTGGTACCCAGGAGGATTAGAGATACGTATGACCATCTCTCATTATATTCCCCCCTGCATACTTGTGTTTAACCACTTTTGAAAAAAAAATAAACACAATAGGTGCCCTGTCTCTAATCATATCTAAAATTGTGGGTCATTTTACAGATTGAACCTTTATTTTGTTAAAGACTTACCATCAGGAAAGGCAATGGGTTCATATTTAATTTCTTTTTTTGCCACTTGGCTTACCTAAAATAGAATAAGGACAGAAAAATGTATAGTGTATTAGAGTAACCTCATTTTGTTTTCCCATCAAAAATGCTACTACATTAAGAGAATTTGAACCAGGCAAAATAATTATTAACATAAACCTGTTAATTTACTGTAATAAGGCAACTTATGCTAGAAAGATTTTAGTTTGGTGGAAAATAGTAACCCAACATATATATTTTTGTCCCATCCATTCATCGCTCCTGGATAGTCTTGTTAAATACCCATAGGCTTTTTGCACTGTACCTCATTAGCCACGCCTACACCGCTCCTGTCACATTAAGCGCCATAACACCCTCACAGGAGTACTCTGTACAATACACTATCAAGACAGTGGAGAACCCATAATCACAACGCAGATATACATGTATGAATTAGTATCTTTACTTATACAATGTTACAACATACTGAATCTTCAACAACCTTACACACCACAGTTAGAGTATACAATATCTGTGTGTAGGTACATTTTCTATTACACATTTCTTCATAAATGGGTGTATCTTCTTCATGATGTGTGCATGTATCCCAGATTCCATCCATCATTCCCATGTTAGCAGCACTAGCTCAGTATTTGTATATAGTGCAGCAATATCCCAATATCATAATCTAGTGCAAATGCCTTATAAATACAAGAAACTAGCAGATTACTTCTCACATAATCAACGGTCCCAATACACACACTCAGTGGCCACTTTATTAGGTACAATCTGCACACCTGATTGGCTGAGTAGATATTGGCATTAACAAACATGTGGCAGCAACTCAATGCATAAAAGCATCCAAACATGGTCAAGAGGTTCAGTTGTTGTTCAGATCAAACACCAAAATAGGGATTCAATTTAATCCAAACAACTATGAAAGTGGAATGATTGTTGATGCCAGACAGGGTGATTGGAGTATCTCAGAAACTGCTTATGTCCTGGGATATTCACCAGCAACATTCCCTAGAGTTTAGAGAATGGTACAGAAAAACAGTGAGTGGCACTTCTGTGGGCGCAAATGTCTTAGGTCGTTGGAGAATGGCCAGACTCAAGATTCAAGCTGAAAGGAATCTATATGTCTGTACAAGATCTAAGGGTAAGACTGGGATACTGACATCAATACCACCCAAGGGCAAGTATTTTTCAGTTACTATTATTGCACTGTACTCAATTCCAGTCAACATCAACTCCTAGTAATTATTTACCCACAAAAGGGAGACAATACAAGTGGACAAGGCTTCACAGATGTAAATTTGAATCATATTATTGTAAAAAAAGGGATCCACCCTTATTCTACATGTTGATGACTTACTGTTAGCTTTCTGTAATCGCTCCAATATGTCTGATGCTATTATCAGAATGGAGACAAAGCTCCTAAACAAAAATTGCAGTTTTGCAAGCGATCACACAGTAGTTAGGACACTCCATCATATGGGAAAAGTGATTCTTCAACACAGATAATATTCAACCCCCTAAAGTTTAGGGCCTAAACAACCAATCACAACAAAAACACTCCAGGGCATCTCATGTACTTAGAAACAAGATGCCTGCCGCGGTAAGCAGCAGACACATCATTAATGCAGGAGAGTGCCTGACTGTAAGAAACTTTTTACACTGTTCCGTCATGAGGGCTTACAGTCACACGGGGAAATGAATCAACCTATAGCTTATTTAACACAGAGTCTCCCAAGTAGCCTCAGAGCAACTGTTGCTGCAACAACACTTAGCTAAAACGGAGGATATATAATAAGATTAGTGCAGTCCAATGTTGTCTATTTATGCACATTTATTTACCATACATAACTAATTGCATGGCAGAAACAAAATACTGGAAATACTTTAGCATTCTGGTTTCTTTTGAAACAGCAGAAAGAACCTTTAATCGGTATCTATAGTCACGGGTTCCCTGATCCCAAACTGTGCCCCCAAAACATCACTCTGGGGACTCAAAATTAATTTGTTCAAAAGGATTTTAAATGGTCGGACAGGTAAAGATGTCCAACCTTTGTTACACTATATTTGGTCCATATCACCGCAGCCCCCGTTTTGGTCAGTTCCGTTTTCCATAGTGCCAGAACGGGCTGTCGTATCACCGACGTATACAGCCCGATTAATAAGCAGTGCAGTGTTACCAGATATCCTTCCCCCAGGTCAACCTGAAACAGTCTGACTGGAATCCATCTACTGAACCAGGAGATTATCTAGCGGGCTCCTCATTCACACACACACACGTATGCTTTCAGGTTAGGGAAAGCCAATCTCACTGTAACTGATCTTAACTTGATCCACCTAAAGAGGAAATACAGTGATCTATTTTGCAGAAAACATGTCTGGGTATATATTACAGCGGTTTGGAGTGCATATAAAAATTTAGGTTGGACAACCACTTTTACTAGCTTGATATTTACCAATGTAAGGGGTAACTTTTTCTATTTATATATTTTGGATTTAAAGATCTCTGAGGATAAATATTAGATTATAACAATCTGACTGAACTAATGAAGTTATGGCCCTTGCAAAATAGATGCACTTTATGCCAAATTTTAGCAGAATGTTCTTGCCAGCATGGGCACTTTTGGTGGGGAACTGCTGAATATCAGATTATGTGGAGAGAAACTCACATCTATCTCCTTTAATAGTATGCTCTCTCATAAAGAGCAAATGCCTACAGTCCAGGACAACAGACCTAGTCCCCACTATGGTTTAGAGTTGTATGGTGGATGGATACTTTGTCTCCTAAAGAAGGGAGGTCATGGATCAGGAAATAGCCAAGGATACATCTAATATAACGGTGCTCATTGCACTTCAGAACCACATTGGGTTTGAAGTGGGGCCTCTATCTAAAAAAGAGAAGGACATTTTTGTAGGAAGTTAGAATGTAGAGTAAGTCGAAGTACTCGCTACTCCATTCTCTTCAAGGGAACGCTTCCGACTTCCTTTAACACTGCTACAGACAGTATATAAGAGGATTTTTGGACATGAAGCACTCCGAGAAAAGGTGTGGACATCCAGCAGCACACGTCGTCTTTGGAGAAAAAAAAAATCAAGTCCTGAACCTTAAGTGAAGACAAAAACAGGCCCCTATCCAGGCCATCCTGGAAGAAAGACAAGAACAGAGTCAGACGGAAAGAAGAGGTGGGTGCACCTCGCAGTTCACACCAGCCCACGTAAGACTTCCAGAAACGGTGGAATCAGGGCCTCAGTTATCAGGGCGTCAAAGCCAGTCGTACTAAGTCCTAATGAATGAACGGACCCTGGCTCAAAAGATCTTCCCTGAAAGAAGTCTCCAGGGCGGTTCTATCACCATGCCGAGTAGATCGAAATACCAGGATCTTCACAGTCAGTCTGGTGCCAGTAGAATCACTGGCATCCACTCCCTCTTGGAAGTTTTTAGTAATATAGGAATCCAAGGAAAGATATATACGAGGTATGTCTATTAAATAACGAGACTGATTAAATAACTCACCTTTATTTATTATTACAAATTTAATGTTTGTCCCCTTCATTATACTCCCCATTTGCACCAGTACATCGCTGTAGTCTTCTGGCCGAAGGCATGGAGCAAATCGATTTCTGTCACTTGTTTCAACATATCTGCTGTTTTCTTCTTTACAGCATCAACTGACTCAAAATGTGTCCCTTTTAAGCACTGATTTAACTTTTGGGAAAAGATAAAAATCGCAAGGTGCTAAATCGGGCGAATATGGAGGATGCTCAAGTGTAGTAATGTGTTTGTCGGTCAAAAACTGCTTCACAGAAAGTGCTGTGTGAGCAGGCGCATTGTCCTGGTGAAGAAAGAAACCATTTTATCACAGTTGCGGCCGTTTCTTTCTGACTCTCTCAGGTTTTGCAAAACTTCCTTATAATAATGCTGATTAACTGTTGTGCCTTCTGGAACCCATTCTTCCAAAATTACACCCTTTATATTGAAAAAAAAACAATGAACATTGCTTTGAATTTTGACAAGCTTTTTTCATTCTTGGTGATGACGGTGTTTTCCAGTGCATTGACCGTCTTGGTTTCAGGATCGTACTGGAAGATCCAGGTCTCATCACAAGTGATTACTTTAAGAAACAGGTTTGGATCTGTGTCAAGTTGCTGCAGAATGTCAACACAACATTTCTTGCCACATTCTTTTTGCTCTGGTGTGAGAACCATTGGGACCATCTTTGCACAAACTTTCGTCATGTTAAGATCCTCACGCAAAATTTTCCATATGGTGTCTTTGTCAATGTTCATGGATTCAGCTATCATTCGAACACTGAGTCGGCGGTCTCTTCGAACAATCCGACTGATTTTTTTCTACATTTTCTTCGGTTCTTGAAGTGCAAGGTGGTCCAGGGCGTTCATCTTCGACATTCTAACGTCCCTTGCTAAATCGGTTGTGCCACTCAAACACACGCGCTAGAGACAGGCAGTCATTAGCATAGGCCGTAGTAAGCATTTGAAAACATTCAGTTGGTGTTTTGTGCAATTTTACTAAAAATTGGGGGGAGTGGACCCCTCCTGGCAGATCTGTCTCGGCCACGTTGAGGGAGTATGGGACTGCAAGACACGGCTCCCGGCATGGTCCATCGCTGCCCTGGTGCGGCTCCTGGGTTCCTGTGTCCTGCGTATGGGTGACCCTTTGCCGGGAGCCCAGTGTTGGGAGAGCTAGGGGTGTCTGCGCCCTCCCCGTCAACTCTGCTGCTGTAAAACACTAAAAAGGGCTGTGCAAGAGAAATAGAAAAAATCTTTAAAAAAAAAGACAAAAATATGAATTTTTCCACTACAATAGCTGTTCTGTGATGTGGTGTGATAACATAAGTGCACACACACAATCAAATATTGGTCCATTACTGACCACATTTACCAAAATGCCCGTGTGGATCATTGCTGGGCATTGTGTGGTCATATTTATGGTGTAAAAGGGTCGACTACCATATCACCTGCAATAGTAGCCGACATCAGGAATATGTCTTAGTGAAGAAGTATTTATATGTTAGAAGACTGCCTAAAATGCCATACAGTTGTCATATTGTACTTATCACAATTATGCATGTATGCTTTAGTGTCTATAGCATGTAGGACTATATTACATCTCCAGGTTAACTGCAAAATGACCAGATTTCGAACTTACTTTTGGTGCCTGCTCCGGTACTTTCTTATCTTCCAGGTCCTTAAACTTTAATCGGTAGGGGACCATCTTTTCCTGAAGCTCTGAGGTGCATAACTCATATATATCCAACATAAGGGGAAATTTCACATCCTGTGCAGAAAATAAGTGCATAATATTATAAGTGCGTAAGATATATTTTCATACAACCAACACTCACAAAATAAGTTATGTGAAGCAATTATAAAATTAATATAAGTGCTGCAATTGCTCCTGTGAGATTCTACATTTTCAAACTCTCCCGATTTTAAAATTAGTCCTTTGTAATTAGAGCTGCAACATCATATTAATGATGGGTTCAGTTGCCAACATGGCCAGGGCTGAAGGTTTCTTGGATTTATCACTGGAAATCTGTAAACTGGATAGAGAACTTTCTCAGAATTGGATGCACACAGATTAACCGAAAGAGTACGATTATGGTCCTAGAATGGATTCACATCACTAGCATCAAAAGCAAATGGTGGGCTTCATGGCTTTGGCAACACCATGACATGGTAATTCCTGATTTTCAATTTCAAAATAATGAGAACCCAAAACATGGCATGTACCGAGAAGACACTGCAAAGTAGCAGACACACAATGTTATGGTATACCTCAGTGAAACAACACAAATGCTATTGGATCCAGAAATAAGGTCATTCAGCAAATATACAAATGTTAAGGGAGTTTTACTGGTTGTAGCTTCTGGTGGGCCCTTCCTTCATTACAACATTCCGCTAACCAAGAAATAGAACACACTTCAGCACTGTATAAAAGTTAAAAGGGTAATGCTTAACAAACAAAGAGTGGCGTGTTGAGGTCTTCTGTCAAACTAAAGAACATGCCTACTTCTATGAAGAGAGCAATATCTGCATCTCCTGTTAAACTGAGAATTATCCACGACCTATCTATTATGTGGAGAGCATTCTCTAGGGTCTTCTGCCAGCTGTGATTAATAGGTCTTGCCCTCAAGGAAGGGCCTATCTAATTTAATGAACTGCCAGGAAAAGGGTGGGGGAAGTTCCTCCATTCTCTATTGTGTCAGAGTATTTTGTAGTATCATGTACCAATGTGAAGGCTAATATTAGAGCCGTGAACAACGCTCCCCGGAAGTAAACTGTGGCACAGAAAGAAAACTGATCCAATTTCAGCAAATACAGCAACGGTGAAAACAAAATGCAAACCTTGAGAACTTTGGCATTCACAGACTCCTTCTCTTTATAAAAGAATCGGACCATCTGGATAGTCAGGTAGGCAGGTAAACGACTTATCCTGGACTGAGAAGGAGAGAACACATTATTAGTGATATCTTAATAGAGGTAAATGCTTCACAATTCCAGATTCAGAGGCCAATAACAGTTTTATTTAGTTTTTCGGATAGCCCAAAATAATCAGTCACACTCAATAGTTCAGGTCTGAGAATTTGGAGCCCCGTACAAGACAAATGATAAAGTACAATTAGACAGCCACTTTCATGATGTATAATAAACGTTAACATGAATAACCATCATATTGATTAATTGCATATGCTAGAAATAAAACAGGGAGCTCAGGGAGGACAGAAACCTCCTGTATTACATTTATTAAATGCCAAGCACATTGCAAGCAATTGCAGATCTCAAAAAGCTAATCATCAATCATAACATTTTATGCACTGGAATACACTAAAATCATGCATAAAATGCAATAAAGCACACTACAGATTAATATGTGCTCTAACAAAAACAAACATTTGCATAAAAAGGGTCACAGATTTACACATACTTACAGTTTTGTTATATAAAGCATTTCTTTGTAACAAAGGTGAATGTTTGGTTATTTCTTCTTGAAGGCGCTGAAAAAAATATTTAAAACAGGCTGGTGTTAAAGTCTGAACATAAAAGATCAAATTTATATTCAAAACCATACACACTGCTCTCACCAGATAGAACCACACTGGTGCCAGTAAAATAGGGATTGTCTAGTTTATTACTGTGGCAAACTAAGTAACTTGTGCATTTATCACTTTCTTCCTTTTAAAAACAGTGGACCGTAACCTATGAACGATCCCTAAATATGGTTAACAAAGTTGGAGTGGGTTGCCAAACATATTAGTGTGAAACACAATACTATTTTATCATTATCTTATGTTCAATATACCATTTTAAACAGCTGTAAAGCAATTAAAGGATAATACATTCTTAAAAGCTGAACTGAAGCCTATACGTGGACAATAAAAATAAAAAATGAATCACCCTTGTTTAAAAAATTACTACAATACCATAGAACGGGTCTTCCCCATCACATTATTACACCGTGTTGACTGCAAACTCAAGCTAACAGCTAGGTCCAATGAAAATGCACAATTTAAAACAAGGATAAAGGAGAAAGATCCGTGTGTGCCACACTTGTGGAGTATATGTAAAACCGTTAAAATATAACTGATAATTACATAGTCCCTCATTTGTACATGTAAGATGATCACAGAGACTGGTGGCTAAATAAGAACATGTATGCAGCCAAAAATAGATAATAAAATGAACTATTCCTACCAGTTTGAGCCCTGTGAAGAGATATTTCACTTCTTGGTTAATGAAGCAGCTGAGCTGGAGCTGGTTTTCTTTGCTTTTCGTTACTTCCTCCTCTTCAGATTCGGTACATTTCATTCTTTGTGCATTAAGTAACAACACTGTGCAATTGTGTATGACAAGTAAAACATTTTGGTGTCCATGCAGCCAGAAATGCAGACAACCCACTAAAACACTTAAGTTTGACTGACAGATACAGTACAACGTACAATCACAGCGGGGCTTCAGGGACAGGTAATCTGCCCTTTACACCTGCACAGGCGAAAATCCTTCCCATGAACAGAATAAACCTCAGCAGGTGGGAGGACAGCATCTCTGGTCCATGGATGACATTGAAGCACTTGCTGGATTGGGAGGGTGGGACCCCTGTTAAATAATATGTATCCATTATCTACGATAATGTAGAACTTATGGAATGCCATCCAAAAGTAGAGCTTTTAGTTTTGGATGGATTTATCCATGAAGTGAAAGGGAAATGCTCAAAGACCGCTCTGAGGAATCTCAATCATGCGAGCGTAGCGGGAGATGTAATAATGTAATCAACAAGGAGTGTGCTTTGCCAGAGTATCAATGACAACGATTGCTTACATTTAATTTAGGGGATTGGTTACCCTGTCCACTGTGCAGCCGGTACAATCCCATTAATGTCTTGTGCATCCTCCACCCCCCCCTTCTTCAGATTTCTTAATTTGATCTCAGACATAAAAATCTAAGACACATGGCAATGAATGAACATGTGGAGGTAAGCGGTCATTTTTCATCGAAAAAAAGTCCACAGGGCCCCACTACTTTCAATACACTTTGGATCCCCACTTAATACAAGTAGTTGCTCCATAAAAGGATACGATGACTCAAATTCAACGCTAAAAAACTGGTCAATAAAGCTCTTCTTTTTTGATGCTGCAGCAGCTGCACCTGAGTCAACCTAAAAGAAAAAAAAAAAAAAAAAAAAAAAGAATATAAAAATTATAAAGTGAACGTTTAATAAAAGCTTTATGTTGTTAACTTTAATGGAATGCTTAGAGCAGGCCTGGCCAACCTGTGGCTCTGCAAGTCCCAGCATGCCCTGCCAGCAATCGGCTGAGTATCTACTGGCAAAGCATGCTGGGAATTGTAGTTTCGCAACACCTGGAGAGCCACAGGTTGGTCAGGGCTGGCTTAGAGAAATATGTTACTTTTGCTGGAAATCTGATATGCAATCAATTTTAGTACTAACACAAAGTATTAACCCTTTATATTGCAATGTTGCTCTTAAGCAACACGAATTTCACATTACTTTTATGTAATAAAATTGTCATTTTTATCCTTTCCTTCACAGATGTGCTCTCAATAACTGTGTTTTTACACTAGTCAGCTGTTTCGAAGTTCCAATATTGAGATGGCCTATGAATACAACACTAGTGTATGAATTCAGCGCTTACCAAATAAAGAGTTAAATGTTTGGCTACTCCATGTATAAAAAAAATAAACATACTGCACTCAGCAGAGAAATACATCAATTGCTAAAAATATATCGCAATTCAAAGAATCTACCCTCACTATTAATATGTCGGAGAGTATTTTCCTTACTAAATGTGGATTCCAATCGCAGTTTGTCACTGGAAGCAACAGACCAAATCTGGGTACATACTACAGAAAAGTTCTCCAGATGAGATTTCTGTAGCGATTTTACCAACGGCTGAATGTCCCAATGAGCATGCTGATTCATGTGTACACAACAATTTACCTTCAGATCTGTGATCGTTTTGATATTTTTTTTTATATGCAATCCTATTACAAATAGTTTTGATTGATTCAAATACATACATTAGTGCTTTTCAAATGAAGTGAGGCGATTAAGCGCATTCCCACAAAGAAAATTAAGTTAGAAATGTTCTATATAAAATCATAAATGTATCAACGGCGCTTCAGTTCTAAGCGCTGAACTGTTTGATTTCTTATTGTAGTTGAGGGACTGCAGAATTTCCCTAGTTTTAGCTGCTTGATCTGATGTATTATTCTCTCTCTCTAAATATCTATCAATAAGTTCAGATATTTAGCATCAGGACGCTCGCTCTTTCTTTTACCTCCATCATGGTGGTGAAAAGCAAGACAACATATTTTGCGGTCAGCATCATAATTCTCGCATCAGACTCAGGGACGTTTTAGTGAAATGTACTACAGTAGCCAACTTGGAGTATTCTGTAAATGGGCCAGTGTCAAATAATCAGAAGCAGCACTGTTCAATAGGTGGTTCAGATTGAGCAAAATGGGAAATCCCTGGTGTCAAAGGAGAGTGAAAAAAGCAGATATGATCTTGGTAAAGACCCAGACAGCTCAAAATATTAAAGATGGAAACTGATGCAACCTCACCCAGAGAAAATGCAGGAACTGCTCATGACTTTCCCAGGGTGGGGACATGAGGGTAAGTTTCATGGGTGTCTATGGACATGACCTGGTCTTTTAACTATTTTAGTAGAAGTGAGAGCCCCTCTGCTGGGCAGGCAAACAGGTGCAGAGTTCCAAAGAGGCAGTCATACCCATTGGAACCCTGGAAAAAATAAATAAATTACGAAACAAGAGTTATATATTAAAATCCCAGAATGTGGCCTCTGGACAGTCAAGTAGACTTGGATGTGTCAGAGGATGAGTGGTCGCCCTTCTTATAGGGCCCAATAAGTCTCCTACAGTGACTTCCTTCTGGAAGATGAACAGTATGTTTTTATTAGATTAAAGTGAACTGGTTCTTATTAAGACTGTTTAGAGCGAGTGAATGAGGGTCAATTGCTGTGTGCAGATTAGTTACCTCCATATCCGTGTCTCTTTCTGTGGCTTCTAATTTCTGCTGGAGCACCCGCATTACTTGTACCCAGCATTCATTAGCGTCCTGAAAAATAAAAACATATTAGAGCTAGAATATTAAAATAAAAAACGCAGAAAAGAAAACACAAAAGCATGTGAAACAACTTAGTACAGATGTAGGGTTAGAAAACAGCCAAACAAAATAAACATCACTGAAGCCTAACAAAGTCCACTTTTATAGTGGTTTTGATTGTTTGTTTACATATGTCAAATTATATCCCTAATAACATGTTGGAAATTTATTAACAAATGATACCTGCAATTATTTTCAGGTTATATAGGTAGCACTAGGAATGATTGATTAAATATAAGGTTCCATTGCCAACTTAATAAACATGACCACCACTATTAACAGACATCCCTGTTCCACTGCTGTTAAAGAGATCTGTTATAATGTATCCCTTCTATTCAGAGGGCTTATAATCTAAACTCCTCATATGCCATATTTTATTAGGCAGCCTTTCTATATTAGCCAGTGTTATTCACAGATTTTAACATATAACTGGTGTTGGAAGGATCTAGGATAGCCTCCCCCTCCTTAATTGCAAGCTTTAGGATAGATCCTTCAGTTGCCGCACGATATCAGGCAGCCTTTGTCAACTTGTCCTTATGACTAAAGCATAAGTTATTATTGCTTTTTATTCCTTAATGATTTAGATAAATTAACTCACTGACTGATTAATCTAACTGGTCTAACTAAAAGGTGGATAATTTCATATAGCGAGGCAGACGCGCGTTTCGCTACTTGCATCTTCAAAGGCTGAACCCGAGGGAACATTTTGCCATTTCTTATATAGTATCCAGACACGCCTATCACTGACATCATATTCCTACAAGCCAATCATATTTCCTTATTCTCGGTGTAGCTCTCATTGCTGATTGACAATTCTCTGACCAATGAATATTGTGAATACCTATAAGTCCCAACCCCTTTAGTCCATGATTGGTCCATTATCATGGGTTTGAAACTTATTTCATTGCGTGGGTATACAATTCATAGTCGTATGAGCAAATAATACTTGTTCTAGTTACTTTAAGCAATCACTTTCTGGTAACATAACACAGATCTACTGGTGTGATTATATTAATAAATAATACAGTCACAATTTGAATACTCGACAAATAGATGTCATTGAACATCACTGTATTATCTTAGCCCATATTTAATGTTATATTACAATATTGCTATATATATATCTATTAGTGTGAAGTGATCCTATACCTTATTAAGAAAGACAAAAACTAATGTAATAATGTAATAGTGGATATTACTTATTCACAGAGTGCTCTGTTATGAACACTTTTTCTTTGTAATTCAATTTAGTCTTTTATGTTCTGGGTGCACCAACCAATACAGAATACTATAACCTATTTACATGTAATTAACAATTGGGAAGGTGAATAACTAGTGCGGTGATAATCCTTCCTTTAAAATTAAATATATGCCTTGACTACCCCTCAATTGTCTGCCCAACAAGACTATGTGACCCATTCTGCATGACACCGCAAAAACAAGCCGATGTCATGGAAAATGATTCAACTGTCACACCTGGTTCTCTTTCCACACTGGTAAAAATATATATATATATATATATATATATATATATATATATATATATATATATATATATATATTATATATATATATATATATATATTATATATATATATATATATATATATATATATATATATATTTTTAAACAAGAATGTGTAGTAAAATATTATATTACACATATTTGGTATAGTAATACTCCAGAGAACTGCCTGCTTCAAATTGTGGGTTAATATACATTGCACTAATTGTGCACAATGAACTAGGGGAAGAAAAGTGAAAGATGTATTTTATTATACAAAATGATAGCTGAAAGCCATATCTGCCCCCATCTGACAAAAATAGAAATCTTTGCAAAGTAAGAAATAAAGTTATCAAAACACCATGTTGCAAAAAGAGGTTGATCTATAAAAGGGAGATGCATATGCAATATAGCAAAACAGACTCTGATAATACCTGCTGCAGATACTGCCCTTGGTCACCTTTCTCTGCAAACTGAGGGAAGGCCATGTGCAAGAACTGGAGGAGGATGATGGGAGGGATACTGGATGAGGTCTTATCCATAGATTCAAATAGATCTCGAAGGGCTGAAATTATTACATTTACAATTAACAATGACACAAATTCACAGCCCTAGTACCAATACAAATGTGATCACGTAAAAAAAAATAAAAAAAAATATATGATGATAGAGGCTTAGCTTCATTCTGACATAAATATAATACAGAAACATGGCAGAAAGGTTAAGCGTAGTACTACTGTATTAATCCTCCAGAGACAGAAAGTTTCCAACTAATTGCATAATGTTCTCAAAAAGATACACTACACAATATATGGTTTGGAACAAATTAGAAGAATATTTAGAAGGAACAAACCTGCAGTTATATACTGAGCAGAGGCCAATTCACCAGAAGATCTCAAGGCACCCGTATAGCTATAGCAAACAAATATAAAATTGCATAAGCATTACTACAATAATATAGAAGATGGTCCTTTGAGACTATGTTCTATGATGTAAACCATATTAGTATAACACAGTATGCCACTAATAACACTGCTTATATTAATATCAATTTGATGGCTAGAGCCTTTAAATGTGCAGTGAAACAAATAAATGGAGAATCCCAATGGAGTGAATTTTAAATCACAGCTTCAGAATTTTGCCCATGTAATAATAATTATATTATAAATATGAACTTAATGGTAAAGTCATATCTAAACACATTCTCCATCCTTAATATCTACATGCCAAACTAAAGCAGAAGCTTTATGACACTTGTGACCCTACCAGAAGATTTTCTTCTCAATTAAACATCATATATTGGAAAATAGATTCCATTCCATAAAATGCAGTTGTGGATGGTGAAAAGCTAGGTGGCAAACAATGAAGCAACATATTAGTCATGTGTAATCGTACCGCTTAAGCGCCTCTTTTAGCTCAGGCACCGAGCGGATACACTGAACTGTGGCATTCATATAACAGGTGTTTCCAAGGTTTGTTAACCCACAGGGCAACTCCATCTGCAAGACAAGACAAATAAGTAGCAAATAGAGGTTAAAAATATAATGTAATTATATAAAAATATATCTATATTAAAAACAGTTACAAGCAATGCAGAACAAATTAATGAAATCCACACTCCACTGTATTTCATAAACCTTTAATGGCAAGCATATTTCTATCTGCAACAAACTTTTGGGCCAATTATTTATAGTTGACACAATGTTATACTCTACCACATATAAACTTAGAGAGTGCACAAGGCACTATCCAAAACATTTCTTCACAAACCTGACCGACCAGTCAGATTTAACATAAAAAAAAAAATCCAACACATAGACATACTTACAGCAGAGGCCAATTGCTCCTCTGTCATATCTTCTACAAACACTGGCCTCACCACAGGTTCCTCAGGAAGAGCCTCAGCCGATCCCATCATTAACAAGCTCATCCCCTAGACGAGAACGGACAGAGTGAGATCAGAGAAATCTATCATCAAGTGATGTGATAATGATTCTGGCTTAATTTAAAAAAACACAGAAACCAAGGCAAATGTTATCCATTTTTTTTTTCATTGTCTTTCCTGTAACACATTCAGCCTAACACAGATACAAAAATGTTTCCTGAAACATTGGCCCAGAAAGATACTAGTGAAGGCCCTTGCCCCTGCTATGTTTTGGAGATATTACTTCGGAATAAATGCAACTAAAAAGAGTATGAAAGTGCTGTTGTATATTCAGTGGATCTGATCTGTCAGGATATGTTCAAACACCACACACTGCTCATCACATATAAACCAGGAGGAAAAAGTCAAGCTAGAAGAGATTATATCAATATACTTCCAGTACAGACCAAACACACTCAAAGCACCAGCTTTGGACATGTAATGTTGTTTGTTGATGGTCTCTTTTGAAAATAATCTAAGAATGGACTAGTTACTGCAAAGGAGAAGGTATTTGGAACTTACATTTTTTATTTTGAGGTTCCCCCATTCATCATCCTGTGATAAAATAAACAAATGTTTAGCAATATTTTAAATTATGATAAATTTACTCATTTTATCTAAAAATGTAATTGGTCATTATTACGACATCAACAATTTTAAAGGTAGAACACAAAAAAGAACCAGTGAGGATGATGAACACACACAGAAATTTAGATCACTTTTATAGAACTACCTTGTATACATTCATACCTTTAGCGTTCCTCCTTTAACCATGACTTTCTGTCTGTCCGGCTGCACTCCAGAAAGGGCAAAAAGCTGGGCCTTGAAAACCATTGGCGGCTCATCAGTGTTCAGCTCCACATTATCAAACTTCTCCTTTCCCCACTTTACATTTACTGGTAATAAAGAACAGCAGACTTAGAGCTGGTATTGGACTATTGCACTATTAGCGCACAATTACATTAAATGGAGATGGGAAATAATTACAATCAAATCAATTATACTAAAACTAGTACCAATTACAAAAAAAAAGAAAAAAAGTTTTTTAGCTGCTGTAATTCTATTCACTGGCACATAAAGGTCATGGGAGTAGTGTGTATTTATTACACAGCAGGAGTTATCAGCACATATTTAGCATCGACTAATACAATATTGTCAGACATGGAAAGAAAATAATTTTCAGTGCATTGGTTCCAATCAAAACATTATGATTCCACAAGATATAGTATAAAAACAAACTATATACAAAAAGAGATAATGAGATATCATTAGGATGATTCCCTACATGACAGGCTCCTGCGCTTCAAAATTTCTACAAAAGCCTGTTCTTGTTTTGCTGATAACAGGTAGGGCATAAATGAATTATAACTGTAGACAATCCCATTAATTATAACTGTCGATCACCCCAGTGATCTACACTCAGTGCAGAGCAGTGATATGTAAAGCTGGGTACACACTACAGAAATTTCCACCAACTTTTTATGCTGAGCGATGTTACATGCTATCGATGGTCCGATCGCTCGGTCCATGGACTGCATACACAGTCTCTGATGAAACCGTGTGTAACACGGAGAAACGCGTCAGACACTATTGGATTTTAATACAACATCTGGACATCGTTTTCCTGTACCCCGGGGTATTCAATGGATTGCTAAAGTAAGTGGATGAAGCGATTGTATATACGGCCTCCGTGTTATCTATATTGGCTATCAAGCGCTGGATCATTGCGCTAAAGACTTTAATTACTGTTGCTGCAGTTGCTGCATGCTAAAGTCTAACCGTTTTGCCGATTAATATTAACGGAATTTGGAGAACTCACATCTGATATAAATCATCAACGCTTATCCATTACAAAGGACCCTCCATTGCAATTAACCGCTTCAGCGGCACTTCTGCACTTGATAAATCATTACAATTATACCAAAGGAATATTTTGTTAATGAATGCTATACACCGTTTTGTTGCATGAAAAGTTAAATCTGCCCTTGAAACAAGGAGAGTATATTAGTGTGAAATCTGGACATTGCTTGTTCCCTTTATTTTTAGGGATTTGAATCATCTATACCGCTGCAGCGGTTGTATGTGTGTTATTAAGCACTATAAGTATTTGCATTTAACCATCTATCAAGGTGTTTCTGTGAACCACTATCAAGTGTGTGTTATATATTCCTTTTGTATGAGTTATTGCTCATGTGCATCAGCTGATTTGTTCCCTGTGAGTTGCATTTTTACACTGTGATCCTTTAGGGGATTTATATTTGGGATCACTTGATGTCCACTGAATGTTGATTTTGTACAATTATTTTATTGCATTTAACGATTTTGCTATTGCTATTATATTCAATAAATAGAAACTGTTGGATACAGCGCCCCTTATTGCTTTTTGTTACTATTTAATATGAAGCAGATTCAGATTTCTGCTTGAAGGGAGCTGCGGTCCGAACACCATATACTATTAATTGATTTCTAGCGCCTTAATTTTTTGTTTTACTGTATCTTATGCATACACACTAGGCTTGTTTAGGACGATAAACGGAAGAGCGGACGTCCCTTTAGCGACTTTTTACAGCCATGTTGTCGTGAGCAATGACTGTAATTTCGTACTCACTGTTGTGGATCGGTCGGAAACTTATACACACACTACACAATGGAAACGAGATTGGAACGAAAATATTAAACAGTACGACCAACCAAATGAGGCGACAATCGTCCATTTGGGCAGACTTTTGACAATCGTGTCACTGCACACACTGACCCGACTTTTGAACGAGTGGTCGTATGTCGGCTGATTGAGCCGATTATTGGACGAAAACCGTGTAGTGTGTACCCAGCTTTAGCCCAGTGTGATCTATATGGATAGTTACAAAGATTTAAACAAGTTGGTTTCTCAAAATTCTAAGTGGCTAATTTCTAAAGGTTGAACTTTTGATTAAAAAAAATTGATGAAAAATACTGTGTGTACAGTCAAACACTCTATTACATAAATATTATGAATAGTATAAAAATATTTATATTGTAATTCACAAAACAGACTAGGCAGTATGAGAAAAAAAAAGGCCTGGGAAACAGCTACATCATACAAAAAATGTTTTGTTGGGGGGTGTATGGTTTGTTGCATTTAAAACATTAAATATGCCACATATTAGCAGTGGTGGAGCTCCATGCCACTGAATGTCCTGAAAATCAAAAAGAGTTCAAATCTCAGCTTTCCCTAAAGCTCCACTAGGTTGCCTACCTCTGTGATAAATAGAGTTGTAACGTGCATTATTTTAACTAATCAAGTTTCTGAAAGGTGTAATTAATTTCCAGGGACCCACATTTATTCCAGGGGTCCATAATCTTTGGCTACTACTGCCTTGGTCATCACAGGCAAAAACTATGTTTTATCTATCAAATTAATCAAAAGTAACATCAAAGCAACACACAAATCCTAACCAGTGACGAACATTACCATAAGGATTTACGACACCTTTTAAAATGCATAACAGATCAACAAAAATACATAGAATGACTTCAGGTTTTTCTGTTTTATACAATGTATAACAAAATTTAACTTTATGTATAGCACATGTATATAATTAAAAACTGATAATCATCAATACACAATTAAAATTAGAGGATACCATTACAGCAATCTAAAGTATAAACACAATAAGAATATTCAAAATCACAACCCAACGTAAGACACATCACCAATTTCTGTTCATTTCTTATTTTATGTATTATTCTTACTTTTATGTGCTGCTAACTATTTTGAAGAAAAATTAAATTGAGGAAAGCAGCAAGAGGGGTCTCACTAACAGAACAAAAAGGTAAGTTGCATAATTAATGTCTACACGTCACCTACAAAGAGTGAAGGAAATCAATTTGTGGTCTGAACAAACGTTTTACAAACCAATCCAATAGGAACTAGTGCCAATATTGTGCTTCATAAAGTGTCTCATGACTCTAATCTCACACTTTCATAATGAGCACCAGTCTGTAGTTTCATAAATACTGGTTCAGTCAACAAAAAGACGGTATCCATTGAATGTAAGGTGATGGGTATGATTTTAAATGGAGTTATCCATTTTCTGGGCTAAACAAGAAGGTAGCCCATCAATTAACTAGAAACCAGTGAAGTCGCTGTGTTAAAGTCATGAGGTTTGACCTATTCATGAGATACTCTTTTATAGCGATTTGATGTGCTATATTTTCCAGAATATAAGCTTAGACCACTTTCACACGCCATATTTTGATAAATTCCATGAACCTACCCCACCTTTATAGAAAGGAAATGCGATACATTAAATAATGCATTATCATACATAGTATCTATACGGATTGCAGAGCAGTAACATAGTAACCCCAGTGATCAATACGGATTGCAGAGCAGTAGCATACAACCCCAGTGATAAATACGGATTGCAGAGCAGTAGCATACAACCCCAGTGATAAATACGGATTGCAGAGCAGTAGCATACAACCCCAGTGATAAATACGGATTGCAGAGCAGTAACATAGCAACCCCAGTGATAAATACAGATTGCAGAGCAGTAACATAGCAACCCCAGTGATCAATAGATTGCAGAGCAGTAACATAGCAATCCCAGTGATCAATAGATTGCAGAGCAGTAACATAGCAACCCCAGTGATCAATACAGATTGCAGAGCAGTAACATAGCAACCCCAGTGATCAATACAGATTGCAAAACAGTAACATAGCAACCCCAGTGATCAATACAGATTGCAGAGCAGTAGCATACAACCCCAGTGATCAATACGGATTGCAGAGCAGTAGCATACAACCCCAGTGATCAATACAGATTGCAGAGCAGTAACATAGCAACCCCAGTGATCAATACAGATTGCAGAGCAGTAACATAGCAACCCCAGTGATCAATACAGATTGCAAAACAGTAACATAGCAACCCCAGTGATCAATACTGATTGCAGAGGAGTAACATATAGTCCCAGAGATTTATACTCATTGTATGTCCTCCCCGTTTGTGGGGGTTTCCTCCGGGTGCTCCAGTTTCCTCCCACACTCCAAAAACATACTGGTAGGTTAACTGGCAGCTAACGAATTAACTCTAGTCTGTGTGTGTGTGTTTGGGAATTTAGACTGTAAGCCCTAATGGGGCAGGGACTGATGTGGGCGAGTTCTCTGTACAGCGCTGCGGAATTAGTGGCACTATATAAATAATGATGATGAATTATATGCAAGGCCAGTGTGATCTATAAATAATACAGAACAGACAGAGGTAAGCCCAGTGATCTATACAAATTGCAGCAGTCACATGTAACCTCTAACGCCTTTCTGCAAAGTAACCATAGGAATCTGTTATTACTTCCTATTAACCTGTAACACCGGAGATTTCTAATTATTTTCCGTCCAGTAACCACAGGAATCTGTAATCATTATATGCCCATTAATCTATTATGATTTTCTGCCCTGTAAACCCATAAATCTGTAGCCACTACAACTCAGTAATGTGTACTCACTATGTGCCGGGTGACATATAACCTCAGTAATATATGGCCACTACTGCCACACAGAGGTATTAGGAAACGTCATGTAACCATTATGGTGAATATGGAGTGTGCCACGGGTCCCGGGGTCCCCCATACCTGTGTACACGGGCATGCTGCGTTTTCAGGGCGCACAAACAGCTCGCCTGGAAGTAGCTTTCTCCCAATCTCATTCAAACAGGGCCCCGCACGACAGTGACGCTGCGAAATCACACGCTACACCGATAACGCAGCCAATCGCACTGCAGCTCCCGGTAACATCACCAATCAGAAAACAGTCGGGTGATGTCGCAGCCAATCAGAAGGCACGATTTTGACAGCCTGTCCAGTCAAGAGCAGACTTTCATGTTCTGTAACCCGGAAGTTTTAGCTTATTTACTTCCCCGTGAGTCACTTCAGTGCAGAGTGCAGCGGAAATTAGTTACATTAAACGCACTTCTTTATAGTTTCTAAAATGATTGTGCGAGCGAGTCACTGGCGGATATACACTATGAAAACAGCTCCCTTGTTCGTAAGAGTTGTGCTCAACTTTGTTAAATACGGAATAGAATGGGGGAAGGACCAGGATGTATTTGGTCACACCGCCCCTGTCGGTGGAGGACTCGCATGCGGGGGCGTGGACAGGCTCTGTTACCTGAATGTAAAGGTTGGGCGGAGAGTTATGACATATACTTACCTGTTGGAGGTGTTTATATTTCATATTATTTTATCTTATATTATTCTATTTATTGCTTTCTACAACTGTTTCTTAAAGCAGCGGTCCCACACAGCTTTTTTCTTTAACAAGTTATGTACATTTTAAGCATGCATCTGATAGTCCTAGGCCGAATATATCTTCCTACAAATTATCTCCTTTTCAGAAGCTCTCTCTCTACATGCACTGACTTACAGCTCTCAGCATGTTATGTGATAGCAGAGGGGTAAAGAAGGAGGACCGAACAGTGAAGAGAGAGCTCAGAGGGGCATTCTAAAGCCACTCTGCCCACTACATCATGTGCCTGTCGTGGTATGTCTGAATTACAAATCATTAATAGCAGTATGAAAGGAAAATAGTAAATACCAATATTCTTCGTATAGTCTGCCACAGTAATTTATATTAAAAAAAAAACTTGATTTTATTTAATATTATTGCTGCTTTTTCCAGCTGATTATTTCTTCATATAATTTCTTCTGTATTTTTAAAATATCAAATGGTTTATTTAACCCATTCATTATCTTTCATCTTCATATAATTACTAGGGTGGTCAACCAAGAATTCACTATAGTTCAATTTTATTTTACAATCAACACAGTTTACTTCTAATCCTCCTCAGATCCATAACTAGACATTTAGGGCTAGATTTACTAAGCTGCGGGTTTGAAAAAGTGGGGATGTTGCCTATAGCAACCAATCAGATTCTAGCTTTCATTTATTTAGTACCTTCTACAAAATGACAGCTAGAATCTGATTGGTTGCTATAGGCAACATCCCCACTTTTTCAAACCCGCAGCTTAGTAAATCTAGCCCTTAGTGTCCTGGGCAAGAGAGAACACATGTGCATTATCATCTTGATGGGAATGATAATGGATGCCTTGTGTCGTCAGAGCATATTTGCCAACCCTCCCATATCCCACTTCACTTTCTAGTGAAGTAAGTGTGGCCTTGATGACCCAATTCACACATGTCACTTGAACCTCTCCTCCAGGATCACCCAGAGAGTAGGTCCAGAAAGTAGACAAGTAAGCTCCAGCGGAGGCATGCTTAACCTATTGTGGGGACATCCCTTGCCCTTAATAATATTAGACTGCCTCCCACCCTCTCTGGCCCCTGTCCATTCACAAAGTTCATTCATATTCATTTTGTATCATCATAAAACGGCATTGCTAGGATAGGTGAGCTCCCACCCCCTACCCTTCCCCTTCAAACATATTGTAAATGCATAGCTTACCTCTGTTGGATGCACATGGCTCCATCTTCCCAAACAAAACTGTGAAATAGGACAGTTCGAACAACGTGCTGGCAGTGAGGGACAGTTCAGCAAAATTGAAACTATCTCACTAGAATCTGAACAGTTGGCAGACTGCGCTCTTCTGTGTTCATAGCAATCAAATTTCCCCAATGAGCTCCGACATGTATTTATTAGCCCCCCACATTTTAAATCCTACATAGAATCAATAGCCCCGCATTACATTCAAACCACACCAGCAACAGCCAAATAATATTAATTCCCACCAAAAAACACACCTTTTCTCCAGTTGGGAAAGCGGGAATAATCAGGGACAAGCCCTTCACCCACCAGATCACTTCGATTTCTGATTTGAGAGGAGAAACAGATCTCTGACACGCAGCACATAGAGTAATGTAGGTGGTCCTGTGACAGGGCCCAGACACTAGAAGCACGTCTGAAGAATGAAAAAAATAAGCTGGCGACGGATGGCATCATAATAATTTGAGGGAGGAATGGCTCAGGGCCATTCTGTTGTTGTCACTCAGAGTACTGACAATGAGTCACTCCCCACATCTGAGCCGGTGTCCCCCTCAGCTTTGCACTTTGGGCAGTTGTACATGCAATACCACCCTAGTTACGGCCATGGTTCTATAATAATTATTGCATTTTTAAATACAATCAATTGACGTGTGTTTTTCTTACTAATTTGTGGACCAGGTCAGCTAAAGTGCCATGTCTCCTTTCTAAGGATGCTGTGGTAAAGTTCTTGTTAATTCACCCAGAACTGGGCAAACATTGCATAAATTGCCTGTTTTAAACCCAAGAATGGAGTACACAGTCTCAAGATACCTCTTTTGCCTGTTCCACCCTGTTGAACAGGTCACCTACAGTGCCAGGTGTATGTAATATATTAGGTAACCATCCCAAGCCCCATAACCGGGAGAACACCGTGTTGGTTGTCTGTCTAGGCCCCAGGAAAAGGGAATCTGCTGTATGGCAACTGTGCTTTATCTGTTGTACCATCTGAAACGGGTCACTTGTAGTGCCACCCTGCTATTAAACTGCTTTTGCCTGTTTTACCCACTGGAACAAGTCACCCACAGTGCCATCCGGGCTACAATAACCTTTGACTCTTAGTTTTCATGAATGAAGCCTTTTGTTTTAAAACAAACATCCAGTGAGCAGCAGTTCTGTGGGCAAAAACACTTTGTTAGTGAGAGAGGTCAAAGGGACATGGCCAGACTTGGCTCAAACTGACTAGAAGGCAACAGTAACTCAAATAACCATGCGTTACAACAGTGGTATGCAGAAGGTACTCTCTGAACGCACAGCACCTCGAATCTTAAAGACGGTGGAGTACAGCAGTAGAAGACCATATTGGGTTCCACTCCTGTCAGCTAAGAACCGGAAACTGAAGCTACAGTGAGTACAGGCTCACCAAACTGGACAGATGAAGATTGGAAATAGTCGCCTGGTCTGACGAATCTCTGCTTCAACATGGAGACAGTACGGTCAGATTTTGGCATAAGCAACATGAATCCAAGGAGCCATCCTGCCTTGTGGCAATGGTGCAGGCTGGTGGTGTAATGGTGTGGGAAATGTTTTCTTGGCACACATTAGACCTCTTAATACCAATTGGGCATTTTTTAAACAGCACAGACTACCTGATTATTGATATTGACCTCTGCATCCCTTTATGGTCACAGTAAACCCATCTTCTAATGGCTACTTACAACAGGGTAACGTGTCGTGTCACAGCACACGTCATCTCAAGCTGCTTCCATGACAATAAGTTCAGTGTACTTTAATGGCCTTCACAGTCATCAGATATCAATCCAATAGAGCACCTTTATGATGTGGTGGAACGGGAGATTTGCACCATGACTGTGCAGCTGACAAATTTGCAGCAACTGCATGATTATATCATGTCAACATGGACCAGAATCTCTAAGGAATGTTTACAGCACCTTGTCGAATCCATGCCATGAAGAAATCGGGATATTCTGGGGCAGAATGGGATCCTACACAGTACTAGAAAGGTGTACCTAATAAAGTGGCCACTGAGTGTGTATTTTTTTTTAAAGCTGTATGAACAAGCAGTGTAAAAGAATCACTCTATCCAGCACTCCCCATAGCGGAGCCCTGGGCGCTGCCCCATTCAGCTGGGCTTGTCATTCATCTCACTGCTCTGAATGAAAGCCATGGGCTGTGTGAAGCTGCATAAGTTGGTGTGACAGTATAGACCAAGAAGGGCTGCAATAAGGAGATTGCAGCCTACCTTTGTTCTTTACACGCCCCTCTGCACCCATTTTAAAGTAGTGATCAATAACATTCAGCATGCAGTTCCAGAACTAGCAGATCAGTGAAAACTGACCAAGAAATGTGGGAATTCTTTAAATGAACCTCTGGTGAATATATCGACAGGTAGAGAGGGCTGGTTTTCTGGCACACCGGACCGTTGCAGGTGATGATGGTGGTGATAAGGATTTTTTTTTTATTTTTTTTTTAAACGTCTGTTTTATTGATTTTCAAATAAAGTACAAAGTGTACAGACATCAAAGTTGTGTTGATCATGCACATAATGTACAAGACACACAAAACATGTTTAAGCAACAACATAATTAAGATTATTGCGACACAATGTTCCAAGGGAGTGACATCATTATGTCTCAACCAACGTCATTTAGAAATAGTAAAACACTGATGCCGTGGTCATATGTATAAATATACAGGTACAGCAAATCAAAACAATAGAAATAATCAAACTTCCAGTGAATGTTCCGGATAGCTATAAATGACAGATATTGAGGTATGTTAGTCCTGCAAAGTACACCGTATACCATCGGCTAGATCACATAAGTCCACATATCACCTCACAGAGGAGGGAGGGGGGGGGGGGGGGGGGACTTTTAGACTATCTGGTCCCAAATCTCAGGTGTACTCTAAAGTTGATGAGCATATATTGGTGAAAGCTGGGTTAGGTTATTGCGGGCTCTGCCGTCCCCTGCGCCCTATGTAGAAACCAGGTAGTGTTGTCAACAAGTTTCATAATGTCATTCATGCACAGCATTTAGAATTATCACAAAATTGAACAATGTCCCTCAGGCATGGAAATTTCCAAGACCCATAATAAATTTCTGACAACCTAACAAATGAGTTTTTTGTTTTTTTTTTGTTTTAAATTAAATTTACAGTTAACGGTTTCTGATATACTAAAGCAGCTCCTGCGGTTACTTCTGGTATTGCAGCCACTCCCTATTAAATTATTTGTATTAGGATAATTCTCCAACTATTTTATTGTTATCATGTGTCTTTTCAGACATAACTGTTTCAGAATCGCCTAGATCAGAATTAGGTGACTGTTAAACACTTTTTTTTTTATCAGTTCTTAGCCCTTTCACTCTGTCAAACAATACTTCAGTATGTCAATAACTTTGTTTGCTGATTTTTCAATTTGTGTTTGCACATTATCCAAAATATTTTTATCAAAGGACCCTGCACTTGGAAACTGCTTATCACAATGATTAGTCATATTCATACAGCCTTACACAAATCACTCAAAAAACACATTTTTGTTTTGTAGCCCCGCAGTTCTACAAACATATCTAAACCTATGGACAATCTATTTCTCATACTTCACTGAGGATTTATCCCCCGCAGTACATAAATTGCTCATTATATTTTATATTCATCTTTATTTTTTAAGAACTGGACCCTGCAGTACACAAGTCCAATTTTCTCAAGTTGAATGCATCCCGCAGTGCGCAATCAATCGCGAGTGGCCCCGCAGTTCCACTATCCATAAAGTCCATTAGGCCTTACCGTCTGAAAGATAGCCTCAATCTCAACACTGTACTCAGTGACTATGTAGATTTATTAACTCTTTATTTTATCTCTTAACTTCTCAACACTCATTAACACACACAAGAATATTGCCATACTGTGTGAAAATAGCAGAACAGCAGCAGTCATTTTGCTTGTGTTAGCGAATGTAATTACCATTTGTCCCAAATGTCTATTGTATGAGGTGCAGCTGAGATTTGTTTTGTAATCAGAATAATGTCTGAGTTAACTAGTTGGCAGCCCATGTTAATTAGCTTGGTCAACAGGTAATCTGAGAGGTAATGAGGTTAGAACTTCTAAATGATATGCAATGTGCCTCCACAGTAATATATTGGTTGAAATAGCATGGGGAAATGTATCAATATAAATGTAATTGTATCAAAAGGTATCACAGACTTATATTGTGTAATACTGCTGATATAATGTGTCAAAAGTCTTATTGTTTCCTGTAAGCGTGCAGTGTCATTCCTTGATGTGCTATTGTAACCCCATGTGTAGTGTATCCAGCCAAAACAGCGAATTGAGTCAAGCCATTCTATTGTATAATCAAGATAACAGGGACAGTATGTCTAGCAGCTAAAGTGTTGACTGGGAGACCCCTTCTGTAAGGGGAGGTTTGAAACATTTGACCCTATTTCCTGGGTATACAGAAAATAATATAGGGAGAGGAGAATGCCAGGGGAGCTATTCTGGTTTGGAGGATCCTGGTATACAAGACATCAGCGAAAAGGACTCTGGGCCAGGCATTGTGGTGCCGCTTGAGGAAACCCTACCATAAAAGGGTCGGGTTGAACCAGTATCCCAGGCTGGGGGGACACCCTAACTGTTTTGCTAAGCGGTAGTGGTAATTTTGAGGGAGGATAAGACCCTGAAAGAGAAAGAGATAATTACTTTGGAGTGCTGACTGCAAGAGGCTGCTGGAGGATACATGCTACCAATTACCCTGTAACTTGTGAATGTCTTGTGGTGTTGTGCTGTCGTAATAAAGTCTTATTTTGGATATATTCTGGTCTACCCGAATGAGTTGAATCCCACAGAGGGTAACTGCCATCCCAGCTAAGGGTGGTATCCTCACGATGGCAATAAAGAGAAAATTAACCAGAATGTCTGGACTGGGAGGTAGCCGGAAGGGAGAGCCTACCGCCATTCCCTGAATGTCCGAGTGCCAGGCTCAGCACGGCCAGTCTGGAGCCCTTTTTAGCTTTTGAGCACCCGCGGGAGTATTGAAAATGGGTGGGAATAGGTACACCTGCCTGAAGCACCACAGAATAGTAAAGGCTTCCGTGTAAGCTGCTCCCTGATCCCTGGACTGTTAACAGTATAGAGGGACTTGGAAGTTCAGACAGAATGCCATGAGGTCTATCTCTGGCCAGCCCCACTTCTGAACCAGAAGGGCAAAAACCTCCTCTTGGAGGGACCATGCCTCGGGGTGGACCTTGTTTCGACTGAGAAAATCAGCTTTCCAGTTTTACACTCCTGGGATGAAGATGGACGAGCTCACCAGAACGTGGCGCTCCACCCAAGACATGCTGTCTCCTGCATCGCCAAAGTGCTGCTTGTTCCCCCCCTAATGGTTTAGGTAAGCTACAGCTGTGGCATTGTCTGTTTGGATCCCGAGAGGTTTCCTGGTCATTAACTGCTGCCCCCTGGACCAGGGTTATGTGAACCGCCCCCAGTTCCAGCAGATTGACAGGCAGTGCTGCCTCCCGAGTAGACCAGATCCATAAAACTGGAGAGGACCAACAACTCCACCCCAGCTAGCTGGGCTGGCATCTTTGGTGACCAGAGTCCATGCCCATGTACAAAAGGACTGGCCGTTATCCAGATTGGCTCTGGTTAGCAACCTCAAAAGTGAAAGGCACACCACACTGGACAGGATAATGATCTGCTTGTCCAAATGTAGGGGGGATCCGGACCATTTCTGATGGATCTCTCTCTGAAGAGGTCAATAGTGGAACTGCACAAATACTTATACCATCGATCCCAGCAGCTTCATACAGCTGAGAAGAGATCTGTCTCCATGCCAGGAGACCTTGAAGGAGAATCTTGTCCTCTGGGATGTACACCCTCTGAGTAACCGTGTTGAAGGTGAGACCCTGAAAGTGCATCTGTTGTTGGGGACTGAGAGAGGACTTGCATAAGTTTAGTACCCAGCTGTGAGCTTCCAGAAAGCCACGTTAGCTAAACGTGTTGCAAGAGCATTGATGTGGATGGAGCCTTCAGTAATAGATCATCCAGATAGGGTACGATTGTGACCCCCTGGGGCCACAGACCTAGACCCGCCATGATGGCCATCATTTTGTTGAACACCAGCAGGGCTGTCGCCAAGCTGAAGTGCAGGGCCGTGAACTGAATATGGTGGCATTTTACTGCAAAGCGGAGGAGACATTGGTGTCCCACCCAAATGGGTATGTGTAAGTAAGCATCCTTGATGTCGATGGATGCAAGGCATTCGTATTGTTCCATACCTGCAATCACAGAGTGCAGAGATTACATCCAAAATCAAAGTAAGCGGACCTGTTTTTTGAGGGTCTGCATGTTCAGTTTGGGAACCAGGAAGAGGTTGGAGTAAAACCCCAAACCTCTATCTGGATGCAGAACTTGAACGATACCCTCGAGGAGAGCAGTTTTTTAATGGCTACCTGAAGTGCACACTTGAGCACATAAGAGGGCAGGGATGTGGTGAAGAACAGACACGCAGAAAACTGCATCAGGTGGATTACATGACCCCGAGTCACAATCCCCGCACCTGGGCATCTGTGGTTGATGACCGCCACTGGTTCTGGAAGCGGAGCAGACAGCCACCACCATGCCGTTGTGGCGAGTGATCGCATCATGCTGTGGTCTTGTCACTGGGCTTTGGAGGTCCACATCTACCTGAGCCCTGGCCTCTGTGATGTCCCCCTTCTTGAAGCAGAGGTCTGTTCATAGAGGGAGCCCTTCTGCCAAAGGTGCGAAAGGGCCTGTCACTGATTGGGGAGCAAACGAGCAACAAAGAGCTCCTGCCTCAGTGGCCAACTGAATGACATGTTGTACTACGGAGCTAAACAAAGTGAGGCAGTGAAACGGTTGGGATTCTAATGTGCATGTGGAGTTTGCGTCCGCTGACCAAGATCGCAATTACAAGCCCTGGAAGTCTGGAAGTAATTGACACTGCATTCAAGGATGCCTGTTCCACATTTTCTGAGGCCTCCTGAATATGTTCTGCTGATGTCAGTAAGTCCGCTCTTGACACATTGTCTTGGAGGCCCTTAGCCAATTGCTCTGCCCATAGCTCAATGTACTTGTTCACCCAGGCTGTAGACATGTTGAGTCTAAACAAACTACACGCCACTACATAAGAAATGTGACTTTCTTCTCCACTCTGCTTATCTGTAGGGTCACAGAGAGAAACCGTGCCCTGTGCTGGAATAGCCATGGTGGTGGTAAGCCGAGCTACTGGAGTATCAACCTTGGGAGTACCCGCCCACTTAGCAGACCTCTCTACTGGAATTAGATAGACATCTACCCGGCATTTGGAAAGGTTTGATGGGCTTCAGCCACTAATTCTAGCAGCTGAGGAAATGTTGGTTAAACAATCTGCTTCTTTTGTCTCTTGAAACAAGAGAAAGCAGAGGGGTCCCCAGCCTTAACCCCAGGCTCCGTGAACCCCAGAGTGTGTCTAATCCCCAGGATTAAATTATCCACACTATGTGCTGTGGAGGTGTTCTCTGGGCAATAGGCATCCTCCCTTTCAGACTCTAGGAGCAGCTCGCCATTTTCCGCAGAAAAACCGTCAGAATTGTTTACCAGAAGTACGCTGTGGCACTGTGAGCAGATGTTCTAAGGAGGAGGAAGCCCATGCTGAGTCTTGAGAAAATTCCACCAGGGATACTGCCAAGTCTATTTCAGCCTTTGAGGTTCCACTGACCAGAAGCAGAGGCTGTGGACTGCATGTGTGATACATTTAAAGAAGGAAGTTCACCTATCTCCGTGGATGGTGACATCACCCTTGCAAGTTTGACTATAGACCTCGCCTCCATGGCTGTCAGCAGTTGGGCGGGCACACGCTGATCACGGCACTTAGCTTTGCACGTTGCACACAGGGTGTCCGGGTTAGACTGTTCACAAGATGACTTTACATTACATTTCACACATGTATATTGCTGCACAGACTTTCCTGCTGGTCCCTTACCCTTGGAAGTCCCCTTTTAAGGCATGATGCTATAATAAATGGTGTCTGTGACAGGATGGACCACCTATGCCACCTTGTTTGTTGTTGCTGGAAACTGACTGGGCTTACTTTGCCATCGTTCCCTTTCGTTATCCCAAATGCGCCCTCTAGCCGCAGTAGGGGGGGTGGGTGGGCTTACAAATGCTGTCACCAATGGATTCCTTACCCGTATGCAGTACCAGGTTCCGTCTGGGTAACTGTCACTGCTAGAGTACCACTCACTATGGATCAGGGTTGCTGTGGATGGATCCCCCCTGTCCAATCACACTGCCCAGAGCTGCTGGGTAGCGGGCAGAGCAGTTGTGCTGGGAAGCTGAGTCCAGACCTCAGACAGCCGGAAACAGATTTGATTTTGAGTCTAATTTGTAGGTCACAGTGTTTTGAGCATGAAAGACATTTTCAAGCAGGCCTTTGAAGCAAGTGATGATTATTTGCAGTCACACTGATTGAAGGTACCAGTAATCTGGTCAGATAGAACAAGAATGATGATCCATTTCAGTGTACAAAGTCTCTCTTTTTGTACAGTTTGGAAACAGCCTGACAGCTTAAGCCAGCCCCTGAGGTCAGAGTTATTTTTAGTATCGGGATACAATATATGTTTCCCAAACATGAATTTACATGCAAGGCAAAGCTAACAATATTTACACTACTCTGTTATATGCTAAAACTTGATGCTTGCATTAAGGGAGATGCAGCCACGCCAGGCAGCCAGGCTCATGCTGGGTATACAGGCTAAACAGGTGTTTGTCACTTCACATAAAGACCAACTTAGCATTTCCTGCTATCAGCAAACAGACTTCCTCTAGCAAAGTTACAAACCTAAACAATGATACTTGCATACAAAACACATCCCAATGTAACACAGTAAGTGCATTTCAAATTATACATTGGTGCCTGCACCTCTGATTGAAATACAATCCTACAATAAATTATTTCTACATAATCCAGCTACAAATAAGTTATTTATAAGTGATCCAGTCAGTGTTGCACACTGATAGATAGATATGTGTGTGTATCTCCCCCTCACATCTTCCTTTATACAAAGAGTGCTCCACTAAACTGGCTCACACAGCATGTATGTAAAGTGAAAAGTAGAAATACGTCCCAGTGGTCCCTCATACCTGGATAAGCTCCTGACTGATCAGGATAATCCCCTAAAATCAGGACTATCCTGATGGAATTGGAGCAGGCGAGAGGTAAAGGTATGTTAGCTTGTTGACCATTGAAGACAAAAATACAAACAATCGCTGATTATTTTTATTTATAAAGTGCTTTAACAGAAGCATACATGAAAAATGCTTTTCAGATTTTTAACATTGAATTAACTATAGGGTGCTGAAAACTTAAGAAAAATAAATAAAACTTGAATTTATCTATAACTATATATAAATACACTGTATGTCCATGTATGTATTCTTCCCTCCTGGCTGGCCTGGGCCTATTTCTGTGGGGAGGCAGACCCATTGTTAATCCAGCCGTTTCTATAGAGAGCAATCGCCTGCTCGCTCCTCACCGCAGCTTAATGCTTGTTGTCTAGGGAAGGTGCCGGCAAGTCAGTCGGATCGGAAGGAGAGGCTTGACTGCTTCACTCCCGGCTGCTGAATATCAGTGCTATGTAACTGCTTGCTCGTTACAAGGGGATGGCACGCACAACCCGACTGCCAGCAATGGTTTGGGGCAAGTAAAGCAGACAGGCTGCTCACTCCTATGCATGGACCCAAAGTGAAAGAAGCCAACAGGCTGTTCACTCACTGGGTCTTTACATGACCCTTGTGCCGACACCCAGTAAAAGGAAGAAAAATAAATAAATAATAAAATGAAACATCCTATCTACAGTATACAAAACATGCCCCATCTCCTGGGCACTTAAAAACAGGCTGCTTCCAGAAAGGAGCAGCATAGTAGGGGAGTAGTATATTGTAAACAAGCTATAAGTGACTAAACTCCTACTCTACCTAATATAGCAAATGTCTTGCAGCCCCCCCCCCCAATTCCAGGGGACATAGCAGGAAACAGAATATAAGACAATCTGCAGCTCAACTGTTTATATTGCACGGTTTACATTCATTTCATAACCAGATACATTGTCCTTATATGCTTAGCACAGACACAATGGGACTTATTGTAGTTATAATTTAAACTGTATAACATCAGTCCATGAAATACATAAACTATTGTATTCAATGTTTGCCACTCATGGGCTCCAAATGGTTGATGCTTCCGCTTTAAACAGTTACAGTTGAATTATTACTGTTAGGACATTCCCCATGCTTTAATAGAATTTAGCAATTTAAATTGCACTGTGATGTTTCAGTCCATTGGGTATAGTTTGTGTGCAGGTATTACATGGCTTCTAAATTCCTAAGTAGTGAATGCTGTCTGTGCAGATGATGTGGAAGTATATTTCAGGGGTGACCTTTGTGGTGTTTCCGATTACCATATAATGAGTTGCATTATTTCAGCCTCGTTTGCAAAACTGAGGCCCATTCAACAAAAAAAAATCTTACAATGTACTAATTAAGCAACTGCACATTCTATGCAGTTTTTCAAAGACAAGTTTGGCTTTCTTTGGTAGTTCTTCGAATAGATAAACATGATATAAGATGTTCCAATTATTATTGTTATTATTGGACGGACAAATGTGTGGCGCAATATACAGCAGGGAGTTGCACCTTAGTACAAAAGTATACACCAAGCAGAGACTACTCAACTGGGATTGTAGATGAAAATGGAAGCACTAATACATGTACAAATCTCAAACAGCTGGTCACTAAAACATATTTGCATTGCTGTAAAATGTATTACTATTCTTTTTTAATGTCATGAATAAAAGAAAATCAACCGTTTTACCAACTATAAAAGACGACTAGAAATTAAAGTGCATGGATCGCGATCCCAAGCTTACAATACAGGGTGCCGCTAATATGATCGTGTGACCAGAGGAAAACAAAGAGCAACCTCTATTATTATGCGTTGGCAGTGGGGAGAAGGCACTGCCTGTATAATCATGAGCAGGGAGTGGGGCACAGGGAGCTGGCAATATTACATGTGTGACCAGTGGGTCACCAAGTGCTGCCTTTATTTTTTTCATGCATGGGCAGAATGGCACAGTGGCTGCCTGTACTATATATGGGAAGCAGAACACAAGGCCACTCTTCTAACAGACTGGCTGTTTCCTTATCTTTCTTTTTTGCACACTATTTTATTAGAAGTTCCCAACATAGAAACATATGTACATAAACAAACCATGAATAAAAGTTTACATGTTGAATCTTATGGACTACAATAACAAACTTTGCAAGATTTGTGTAATGTCACACTTATAAATAAACAAAATTTTGAACTAGTGTTCCATACTTGCATGTATGACTCATTTAATCATGGTCATTCATAAACCGTCAAGTAAATCCTAATCTGAGTGAAATCTTAAACCAAAATTAAAGACAGGCTCTACCAGATGATAATTCCAAACTCTACCACAACATTAGCTAAAAAGCTTTTTTTGTTGAAGATCCTTTGTGTATGCAACGTATATATGGTGAACAAGTATTGAAAAATGTACCTGTCAATTTTTCTTTGTTATTTGGAATAAGTATGACAACCTACTAACCACCATACTTAATTTTGGGATATTTGTTAATCAATTAAAGCAGTATTGCTTTATTAAAGGCAGTTTCTAACTTTAATTAAATAATTATGTTACCCATCAGGTAACATATGATGGTTCATTTCTATTGTATGGATATTCCAGATCCCCTATCACACGTTACAGTAAATGATATTTTAAGCATTGATATTATATATTTCTGTATAGTGTCCCAAAACTCTCGAACCTTTGGCCATACCCATAAACAATGTAAAAGTTGTGTAACATCTTACAATTCATTTCCTTGTATGAGCTAGACACCAATTATTTATCCTTCCTAATCTTTACTGCAGTTGTTCACAAGCCTTTTCTGAGGTACAACCAGAATATTTTTCAGATCACTCCATAGAGTGATTATGTGGATATACCCTGAACGAACTAGGTGGCTGTGTTGTAATACCTGTAGTGTCCTTTGTTGTTCTGCACAACTTCTACTGGATACAACTTTTAAAGGTGTTCGACGAAAGAAGATTATGTAAGTTTTCCCAAGTCATCTCTGGCCAGTGCGTGAATGGCATCTATCCGACCAACACTCCGGAATTACCAGGTGAATGTTCTCATTGTGATATTTCCTCACTGATGACAGCACTACAAACTAAATGGGTTTAAATATCAAATTATTATATATATATATATATATATATATATATATATATATATATATTTTTATCCTTTATTTGTTAGGCGCCACAAGATTTCCGCAGCGCCGTACACCATACAAACAGTACACTATACAGGGTGAAACAGTACAAAACAATAAACAAAAAATACCAGTACTTCAGAAACTCCAGGCTGGTTAATGCAATAAACACGGAGCAGAAGAACAGGTAGGGAGACGGGAGGGAAGAGGGCCCTGCTCATGTGAGCTTACATCCTAAGGGAGGGAAAACAGAACAGGCACAAGGGGAGAGAACGAGCGGAGGAGATGAGGGGGTTAAGTAGATGGTTGGTAGGCTTTAAGGAAAATGTGGGTTTTCAGTGCATGTTTGAAGGAGCACAGAGTAGGAGAGAGACGGATGGAACGAGGGAGGTCATTCCAGTGAAGGGGGGCTGCACGGGAAAAGTCTTGGATTCTGGAGTAGGAAGAGGTGATAAGAGTGGAGGAGAGGCGGCGATCATTGGCTGAGCGCAGGGAGTGGGCAGGAGTGTGAATGGAGAGTAGGTTAGAGATATAAGGGGCAGTAGAGTGGGAGAGAGCCTTATAGGTGGTGGTGAGGAGTTTGAAAAGGATTCTGTAGGGGAAGGGGAGCCAGTGTAAGGCGAGGCAGAGAGGGGAGGCAGAGGAGGAGCGGCGTGAGAGGAAGATGAGTCTTGCGGCCGCGTTGAGTATAGAGCGGAGGGGGGAGAGACTGGAGTCTCATTGTTGTGTTTGGGTTATTTATGAAATACGCTTTTACAAAAAAAAAAAAAAAGCATTAAACAAATGTATTGTGCTATAGTGATGGCTACTGTGCCATGGTAGTAGTCTGCAGTAAATGTGCTAAAAACAAAAAGAATAAAAAGGTACTAAAACTCATGGAACTTTATTTTTATTCTACAAAATGGCACAACAGCAGCAGTACTGTGTAATGCAAACAAAACACTAACAGTTAATATCAAGCAAATGTACTTAAATCACAAGCATTAATAATTTGGAAGCAATAGTTCTATAAATAGGTTTTATTTCTTTTCAAATGATCACACAGTCATTAGCATATTAATAACAGATATGTTTATTATTACATATCCATCAGTGCGGATTTCAATACCACTTGAAACATGCAAATTGCCTTCAGACGAACCAGGTTTCCAGTGCTTTTTTTTGTTTTTATATTTTTGTTTAATACACATAACTGCAAAGCCATTATAAATTACTGAGGAGGTATTTGGTAAAAAAAAACAAAAAAACAAATAAAAATAAAACCATTATTGCCCAAACCTTAAATTGTCCCTGGTAACAAGCAGGAACATTTATATTAGAATCCCTATATTATCAAGGGTTTATAACAATGTGAAACTTTATTTTAATGCTTTCAACTGCTCGTATGCTCAGCATATTCTATAAAACACAAACCTTAGCAGGTAGTTTACTTCAGTGATTGTTCACGAATCACATGATATGTCTTACATAACAATTTCTGAAAGGAAAGCAAACAAATCTGGAAGGGGACATCCTCCTCCCTATAATAATGGTTTACATAACTGCAATTGTAAGGAATGGGCACCAGCATGTTACCAGCCATGCCTCCTTTCAGCCCAGCTCGAGACTTGGCTTTCGTGTTCTTTTGCAGGACAGGCATAGCAACTGATGGTCAACAGTAACCGCAGAGCCCTGCAAGAGCGCGGAAAGCCTGATTGGTCCCTCAATTGGTGGGCCAGAGGTTGGCTAAAATGCCGATATACTCCAATATGGAGCAAACCAGCCATTAAAAACCCTGGAAATAATGGGTACGCCTACTAGGAATGTAAAACGGACATCAAAATATATTTTTAGTCTTCTCTTACAAGTACTTTGTTAAAGGAAATCTTTTCCGGCTTCTTACTACAAATAACCTTTCAACCTCCCTGTAATAAAAGCGTGACATAGTTGAGGTTGATAAAAGCCTGTGCATGGGGATGGGTATTACTTTCAGAAAACTAGATTTTGTGCCCATACACTAAAAACATGGCAGTAAAATAATTGAAGTAAGGCACTAAAAGAACAAAGCAATACCCAATAAAGTGTTCTAACAAATAATTTACAAGTTCACACAGTGCATACATATTTTATATGTCCGTTAAGTTAACGTTGCTTATCTTTAAAAATTGTAAGGCAATACAATACAAACAAAATGATGTATTCAAAACACGCGTAAAACCTTTGTTTTGTACTGTTAGTTTCTAATGCCTCTATATATTAAAACACAAATCAATATGGCTTGGCAAAACAAAATAAAAATGCATAGTTAAAAAACAAACAAGTTGACCTTTCACCTTGATGAATAGCTGTATAATATTTTGCAAAGCATAAAACAGGATCCCTCCTCCTGCATGTGCTTCTGCCGTAAGGCTGCTAAGAGCTGTAAAGTGAAGGCACTAGAGTTCAAGTGGTCACTTAGCTTCTTGCAAGTTGAATATGTAGTCTTCAAGAAGATGGAGACTGTGTAGGGATTTCTGTCCTCATTTTGAGATATACTTGTATGCTATCCACGCATGGTAGTTGCTTGAAACATCACCAGTGCATAAGCTGCAGTCCATCATAATCAACAGGCTCTCGTTGATATCCAAAGAATATACGTATACTGATTTGACACACACATATATATATATATATATATATATATATATACACACACATATACATACATATTCTATCCTTTTACTTGCATTACATAGTAATATAATTTGTCTTATCAGTCTTTCGGCAAACCTATAAAGGACTCTCACAGCATTCTTTCTGTGCCTAAGCATGGGGTAGTTGAAAAGCAAAGCAACCCTGTAGCCTGTGATATTGCGGTTGATGGAAATAGCAGCTTCTCTGAACCAGTCCGTCATGTGGAAGAGCAGCTTCATAAACGCAAACAGCGATATACGATGATTAGCTGGAAGACAGGAACCAAAGTAAAAATTGACTGCGAGACTAAACCTTAACAGCAAAATCAAACATTTCTGAGCTGTGCAAGTTTAATAATCCTGGTAATGGACTGAATATTGCAGAAAACACAAAGCCATAGTTAAACACAGTTAAAAGTATGAAAGCACAGTACACATTTATGTTCTCTTGTTTGTGGCAAGTTTCTCTAAAGGCTTGCAATTTATTTTTCTTATTGATATAATTAGAGGTAATTCGTCTATTGGTAATCGAACACTACTAGATGAATACTCTGTAGTACTATATATTGCATTAATTACGTGTAGATAAGTAATTTTTCTGTTGTAGCCTAAGTAAGAAGCAGACAGTGCTCCTTGATTGTAATGCCACTGAGTGTACATCTTGTGCTATGCATGCACTTCTGGACAACTGTTTGATGGTTAATGCTGCTATGCAATATGTGAGGAAGTTGTTTATCTGCAAGCCCAGATTCTGGATCTAAATGAGCAACACAGAGGTCTACTGACCACATGGCGTTTGGGACTGACTGAGCAGGAACCCTGTAGAAGAGGTGGGTAAATGCGAGAATAGGAGCCTAAAGTAGGTAGATGGGTTACATCTAGAGGAAGGGAAAGAGGGAAGAATGTGAAAGGCTATGCCCGATAAATATTAGTCCTCAATAAATATGACAAATTTACTAATATTAGGATTTCAGATGAGGAGTATCATTGCAGTACACTTCCACTGACAACCAGGGCAATGACTGTTTCTGTGAAGATCTGAATAAGAGTAGTGAAGGGTAAAACACATACTGGTAATAGCCTGGATGCTCTGGGTACAGCGTATAGTTTAAGAGGGGCTAGGAAGGAAGCAGCGGTCACATGTTACTATTCTACAACAAGACAACAATGTGTAATTATGCCTACACAAGATTAGCATCTGGCCCAGATGTGCCAAAGGGACTAAATTTATTAATGGATGGGCTACTACTATTTTAGATTTATGGACACCCGCATATATGGGTTAGTTCCATATGTCCTAAAAAAACCAAGAACAAACAAACAAAATCAAACTGCAGACACATGAGCCTGACTTGTGTCATGAGTATATTATTCTGAGTGATGTGACACTGCACATTTTTTAGAAATAATTTGAAAACATTATCAGACTGGTTTCATAAATGAGTCATTATATGAGGATGTAAGTTTCAAACTGGATGTTGCTTGTTCAATTTGTGTGATACATTTGGATTTTCGGAAAACATTTAATACTGTTCCACACAATAGCCTGGTACATAAGTGGAGAGTACCAGGTCTAGGGGAACAAGTATGTATATGGATAGATGACTGGTAAAAAGAGAAAGGGTAAAAGTTAAATTAAATAAATTCAGAATGGACTGATGTTACTAGTGATGAACCAAAGGGATTAGTATCAGACAGTCTCAGACCTTTTTGTATATTTTTATTAATGACCGTAGATGGCACAGAAAGTAAAGTGTCTATATTTTTAAGATGACACTGAGCTATGTGGGGTTAACACAGAACAGGATAATAAATTGCTACATACATATATACTTATACAAAATGGGTTCAGTAACCACCACATGGTGGATTAAATGTAAAGTAGAAAAATGGAGAGTTATTCACCCAGGTGTGATAATAACTATGCTACTTAACAAGTACATTAATACAATTGGGGACAATGGAGATGAATATGCACTTATGAATACTAAATAAAGAGAAAGCCAAATAGCCAGGTAACAGCTGGAAAATCCTAGCATGCATTAAAAGATGGGCTAATGTATGCGATTAAAACATTGTATAAGGCACTAGTTACACTGCATCTTCAATATGTGGTAGTTTTCAGCACCACAACTGAGGACATCGGAGAACCAGAGGAAGTTTCGAGACGAGCAAACAAAAAATAAAAGGTATCAGCACTTATAAATTTACAAAAAACTCAATGGACACAGTGTATTTTAAGTTAGGTTTTACTAATGCTGTACACCGACTGCCAACTGGATGGACTCGATGCAACTGTCAACAAGTTACAGAGCAAGTACTGAATCTCTACAAGTCTTATATTGAAGCAAATAGTAACAGAGTTCTTACCTGGCTTTTCCAGAACCAGTTTTTGTTGGTTTTCGGAAGGACTGGTTTGTCGATCTAGTAGACATAGTTCTTGGGGACACACGGACAAAGTTTGAAGGTGGCGTTTTGGGTATTTTCTTCAGTAAATGAGACACCCATTTTTTCTGTTCATCCTGAGTGTACGCCAGCAATAGCATATCTCTAGCAGATGTCACATCATAACTCACTGACAAAACAAAACATTAATTGTAAAACTTTAACCCTATAGACAATAGATAAATAATAAAACCAAGCGCTAATTGTTAAATCCTCAATCAGAGGAATAAAGAACAACTTAAAAATATACACTGTAAACAAAACCACTGTTTACACCATAGATGGGGTATACGCAGCTACTCAACACAAGTTGTTGTGATTCAACTTCATAACAATTGAAAACAAAATAAAAAAAAGAGAAGTGCAAGTATATCCTCTCTAGAGTAAAATACCACCAGAAAACTATATTGACATATTACTCAATACAATATCATTAAAAACATAAAATAAATTAAGTTCACATGCCAATAAATAGGACCAGTTTGATTATGATTAGTTGCATTCAAAAAAATGATCACCTATAGTGCACTTAAAGGAAAAAATTATATCCAGTGGCAATAATCTGTGAACGGACTTCTGGATTAATATAATGTTATATAAAATCGAAGGACCATTCACGCTTGCTGCAGATCACAGTCACTTGGATATCCACTTAATCTGTGCGCCACTAACAGAAGTAATCACCATCAATCCATCTGACTCATGTAGTTCTATTAGCGGTTTCCACATTCTGCCCATTGAAACCGCATAACAAGTCTTTTTATTCCACAGTCTAGTAAACATAAGTTTGTCCACCGTGATCTTACCCTCCTTTGGGCACAATACCAAGCGGTACTCGTCTAGAGTGGTGATCAGGTCCTCATAACGATTGAAATATTCAGCATATCACATCCAGTAAAAAAGTTCACCTTAGGTCCTATCCATATTGTTTGACAGGGAATGCAATATACCAGACGCATTTTTCCACTGTAATAGCATGGTTTCCTCAGAGATTTGTTCAGAGATAATGGACAATGGATATAATTTTTTCCACTATAGGTGATCCTCTTTTGAATACAACTTATAATCGGTCTGGTCCTATTTATTGGCATGTGAATGGAATATATTTTATTTTATATGTTTTGTGTTTTTAATGATATTGTATTGTGTAATAAATTTTAAACATAAATGTCAATATAGTTTTCTGGTGGTATTTTACTCTAGAGAGGATATACTTGCGTTTCTTTTTTTTCATCTTGTTTTCAACACAGTAATTGCCTGAGTTAGGAGATAAATTTAAGACACAGTTTAAGGGAATTTTTGTTAAGACTTTTTAAACAAAGGAGTCTTTTGTACATGTTCAGATAAGAATGGACACGACTGCAAGAAATATGCCACTTACAGGTGAGTGACTCTTCAATGAGCCGTTTCCCACTAGTGGAGCCATCTCTTTATTTTAAATCATCAGACAGAGAATTATAGCATTTCTTTCAAACATATGAACTTTCCCTTTTAACTGTATGATACTCTCAATTTGATATTTTCTAAAGCATAAATGAACTAGTCCTGTTAGTGGGGACAACTGGTGTCTCTGCTTTTCCATCTTAAAACTACAGAACTTAGATACTATCTGTAGATACCTCCATCGCACAAATGCCCCAAAGACAGATTTAGACTCAGACTAACAAACAGAAAGTTGAAAAGACAAGTTACACTTGAACGGCAGAATAGATCACGCATGGATGGAAACGTAATTCAGCCACAAGTTACGTCTCTGCACTGACCTTTGCAGGGAGCTATGAGTTCCTCCTTTTTATCCAAGTGGTCTTTATGGCACTTAACATGGCACCTTCGGCATTCCAGTGCTGGAGGCGGTTTGAAAACATGCCATAACGGTTTAGAACAAGCTTCACAATTTGCTGGGAAGTGATAAAGTGTAGGGATGAACTCGTGTCCCTTGTGGTTGAGGAAACTTGTTTTCTCCATCTGCTGCACTGGTTCCAATTCCAGGTCTTTCCTACATTCTGCTTCATTGGCATAAAGTATCTGACAGAATGGAAACATTGAGTGTGACTTTACAGTGCCATGAACAGGTCAGACAACCATCCCATGGTCTTTCAGAGACATTTATGGGTCAACAACATGTAAAAGATAGGCAAACGTAAACTACTTACCTGGAATATTTTAGGAATCTCTTCAGTATTTGCTCGGTAAACATCTCCTTGTGTAACAGGTCGTACATGGTAAAGCTTGCTGAAAACAGAAAAAAAAAAAAGTGTAATGAGATAAATAAATTAAAATTTAGATCTTTGCAATTGATACTCGGTGGTAAATATAAAATAAGAGCAAAGTACAGCATACACTAACATCAGCTGCTTATTTTACATACAAGGGTTATGTGGGGTAAGTTATTTAAAGGATTTGTGGGTTTCTATTCTGTTAAAACCTGCCTTGTGGATTGCTAAACCTCAAGGGTAACATAGTGATCAGCAATGAAACCTAAGGCTGGGTACACACTACAGAAAACTTCTACCGATGCAACATTTTTAACAATTTTACTAACTGCAAAAAAAAAAAAAGGAAAAAAATCCCAGAACAGCATGGCATTCTCCACGATTTTACCTTTAGATCTGTGCTCTTTATCTGTAATAACCATCGGTTGAAAAGATTGTGACTCTTCACACTCCATAGAGATCTATGGACACTGCTGTGAGTGCATACACACTGCAGAATTGGAACGACATCGCTCCAATGTTGAATGAGAATTTTAGTCCGGTTTATAAATCAAATGAAACAAAGGATGAGCTTTGGAACGATAACTGTTCATCGTTGCAGCATACAAACTAATGCAAAATCAGGCCAAACGGTCACTTAGCGCTTAATCGGCCTAATAATTGGCTGAAAACACTGTAGTGTGTACCCAGCCTAACTTAATACATATTTAGTCTTTCAGCCTTTAACTATTAAAATATACCCTTATATTAAAAATAAAGGATTCACTACTCAACTTTTCCCTCCATCAGAAGGAGTAAGAAAACAACCTACTGTCAAGAAATAATCTCCTACTCGACCACTATGTTCTGTCAATGACCTTCGCTTGTCCTCATCACCTACCACCACCTCACACTCCCACCTTCAGGACTCTTCCTGTATTGCTCCCCACAGTCCCTGCCCCACCCAAACTTCCAAACGCTCCGTTATGTCAAAAGTTTGACCGTCTCTATTGCCTCATCCTTTTTGCAATGTTACCTTTGTTCTAGTTGTGTCTTCTTGCTTTCTCTATAGTCTCTTGTACTGATATTTACTAATTCTACGGTTTCTCTAGTCCCTTACTTAGGTCTATTGTTTGTTGAATTTGCGGCACTACAGATTCAGTGGAGCCGTATAAATAAATTATGATGATTATTAGATATTGAGATTTATTCTGAAGATCCCAAAGAGAAGGGCACAGAGTAATTTTCTCATGTCAAAGTCTAGGATAATGGATGCAACAGATAAGAAAAGTTGCTCATCATGATGATAAACACACTATGATGTTTTAGTACATTTGAAAATTTGTACTCTTATGTCATAGTTTTTCATTGATATCCAAAGTAAATCAATACTTACTCTATGTCTAGTACCATGGATGGGTTGGACTGTTCTTTATTCTGCTCATCATTGTAAAATAGTATCTTCTTACTGCTCACCACAACATACTTTATTGAAGAGGGAAAAGAAGTTAATCTGTATCTAAATATATGCTATAGAGTAGAAACATTATTAATAATGGTGCTGGCATAGAAAGACAATTAACATTGCCTGAATACAAAGCGCAACTTGGCATTTTGGTTTAAACAGCTCAGGGTTTTCATCAATCAAAAATATTGCTCCTTCTAAATAGCAGTGTGTGAGTACTGTAGTTTGCCACCTAAGTATTAACATGCCTAGAGTTAACCTGCATGAACACTACTACCTTTTAGGCAACTCTGTTTTCCAATTATATGTATTGAGATACAAAAATGGTAACAACCTCCACTCTGAGCCACACTCCTCATTTCAGCTGTGCTCTCCTCCAATTAGAATGTAAGCTCTCATGATCATGGCCCTCCCTAGCCTGTGTTTTCATGCTTGCATTTATTTAATCTGCTTTATATGTCCCTGTTTTATGTATATCCTGTTTTCCCCACTGTCTAGCACTGTGGTACATTACAACCCATAACAATAATAGATAAATGTTACATTTGTTATAGGTGGACAGCTACTCTGAGACCACTGATCTCTAAGGAATAAAATCCTATACCGCACACAAACCTGATTTACCAAACCACATGATGGAAGGGGGTAAGAGAAAATAAAACCAGTTTTTTTTCCCCCTGACCCCGCTGTGTTAAATACTTTGCCACTGTATTGGTGACTACTTAAAGATCAGAGCTCTCTATGTGAAAAAGACAGAAGAGAGACTTGTATGCACACGCCCTTAATATCAGCAATGGAAATGTTTCACTCTTGCCTTGTCTTCCAGAAAGCAGACTCCTATTGCATAGAGTGAACTGAATTACTTAAAATTAACTGTTGAAATGGTTTCAATGGATTTTGCATGTCAAAAAAAACCCCTCAAAAACACAAAAATATCTTTCCCCCCAAAAACAGTAAAAGAGGATTTTTATAAATCCGTTTCTCTGATTCCATCTGGGGTCACTGGTACCATGGGGTTGTGTGAGTGGAGTGAAGTTTGGCACTTAACTAGTTAACCCGTTAATTTATCATGCTGATAAACCCCTCCCCTCTGCAACCCCCCTTTAGCCTCTTCAGTCCAAGTATAAAGCCCCAAGGAAGGGGAGTCAAACAACCAGAGACCAAACAGCCGTAGAGCAGAAGGGAGTGAATGCAGTGTCCCCCAGATGGAATGAGAGAAAGGGATTTATCGTAACTATAAAAATCCTTTTTTCTCTTTCATCTTATCTATGGGACACTGCTACCATAGGGATGTTCTAAAGCAGCCCCCTTAAGGGAGGGACCGCTCTGACAGCCCGGCACGTAGAACACTACGGCCAAAACTGGAGTGTGCACAACTATGGAATGAAGACAAGCCACCATTACTGCAATTATTTTTGTAAACACCCTTGGTGTTGTTGAGAGGCCAAATAGGAGAGCTCTGAACTGGTAGTGAGAAGGTCCCACTGTGAATCTGAGGAGGGCCTGATGTGTCTTCCAGATATGTACGTGGAGATAGGCGTCTTTGAGGTCTATTGATGCCATGAACTGGTTTGCTTCCAGTCCATTGATAACCGACCTTAGGGATTCCATTCGCAAATTATGCTGTCCAATTCAGGCCCGATTAGTACTCCACCTGAATAAGGGAGAGATTCCAGAGATTTCTTTGATTCGGTGTCTGTGTCCCAGGGCCTCAGCCATAGGATCCTCCTGGCCACAACTACCGTTGCAGAGATAAAGGAGGAGATAAAGGAGGAGATGGAGGCTGTGTTTCGGGAAGCCTCATATAAGTATCCTGAAGCCTCCTTGAAATGTAGGGCAAGGAGAAGCAAGTCTGAATCTTGCAGACTCATTGCCAACTGGTCAGCCCATGTTACCATAGCAAAGGGCAACCCATGCAGATGAAAATATGGGTTTAAATGATGTGCCTGCCGCAATATAGATTGACTTTAAGAAAGCCTCTATCATACGGTCAGTGGGATCTTGCAGGGTGGCTGTCCCTGGAACAGGGAGTGTGGTGTGGCGATCTAAGCGTGCCACTGGCACATCGACAATTGGGACCTGGTCCCAACAGTTCAGGTCATCTTCCTTTAAGGGGTATAGAGCCAGGTACTTTTGTGGAATAACGAACCTGCAAGCAAGTTAATTCCAAGATGCTTCTGTGATTTCTTTCAGCTCCACTGATGGAGGAAAGCGTATCGCCCGTCTCCTGACCTTTTTAAAGATACTCTGATCTGTAGCTCGTTTCTCTCCTAGGTCTAGAAGACCTAATGCCTGCCGGACTGCTACCACCAGGTCGTCAATCTCCTGATATCTGGAAGATTCCTCTGGGTCCATAACCTGTGCGGAATCAGAATCCTCTATCAGTTTGCCCTACTCTTCTGAGGATCTCTCGGAATCAGAGAGGGTCAGAAGGGGGTTAGCAGGTCTGTGTAGCTTTTTTTTCAATGTCTTGACGCATCCAAGAACGGTTTAACCAATCTAGGCCTCTGACCAAGGATGAAGACAAAGCCAGTTCTCCTGTAAGAGGGGCTTCAAAGGAGAGTACGGCTGGATCCCCCGCCTGTCCTAAGACAACGGACTCTGATGCACGTGGTCCTGTCTGAAACAAGGGGGTCTATTGTTCCAGAGGTTGAAGGGAGTACTGCAGCAACTGCCGTAATCTCTGCCGGTTTAGAAAACATTTGTACCAATGTGGCAACTCCCTACGCCAGGGCAGCAGCCCATGCTGGCATTTCCATTATTGGTGGTGCGTTCGATTGTGCCTGCGCTACTATGGGAACCCCACCACAGTCAGTACAAAGCGCCCCCGGGTCCTGCGGTTCAATGGGTAATTTAATTTTACACTTAGAACAAGTATAATATTTTGCACAAGGTGCTTTACCCTTGTCAGACATTTTATAAGGAACAGAGTCACAGCAATAAATTGTAATACAGGCAATTACACAAGAAATAGACAGAAGACACTAACTATTCCATAACACTAGTCAAAAGACAGTATCCCTGTAAAGACTATGTATGTCAGGCAAAAGAAATATCTATGCAAGTAGTATACTATATATTGTGCTATTTGCAATAATTACATTTTCTAATACACCCCTATTTATAATATAGTGAATATAGAAAATATTTCAGTGGTACTTAGACTTCCATAAGGCTAAGATGTCTGGAGCAGGAGAGGTCTGTCAGCAGCTCTGCTCGTTCTCCTCAGAAGTAGCTGCTGCCTTTTTCCCCAGGCAGTTCTTGGTGCCCTGGGAGAGTCCAAAGTTTCTCAGCAGGTAGGGGAGCTCCATTATCCTAGCTCTGCCCATTCTGCACTTGCTCCTCTTTAAATAGTAGTGCCAGCAATGGCGATTTACTGCTTCTTCCTAAGCAGTAATTGCCAATCCTTATAACTGTGGCCGCTATAGGTAAAGACCAAGTCCCCCACCCCTCTTCTGAGGAGGGGGGACTTGGTATAGTCCAGGAATGGCAGCCTCCGACACTATTGATTACCGTCGCTCTCTACCACTCGTGGTAGCGCCGGTAATCAGGTAATGATCAGTGTGACAGTGGCTTATATAAGCCACCTGTCAGCACTGAGAAAGAAGATGATGATAAAATTTCTATGCTGTCAGCGAGAGCCGTCCAGCTCTGTCTGACAGCTGCTCCTTTCCCTGAACAAGTGTGCTCTGTGTGATAGGACAGAGCACACTTCTGTATAGAATAAAATAAAAAATGAAAATTAAGTTAAAGTATTTTAACTAAAAAAAAATATACTACCTAGCATAAGTAAGCCCAACTTCCTTGGGCCTCAACTAAAACCGAAGAGGCTACAGGGGGTTGCAGAGGGGAGGGGTTTGTCACCATGATACATTAACAAGTTATCTAGTTAAGTGCCAAACTCCACTCCCATCACACTACCCCATGATAGCAGTGTCCCCCAGATAAGATGAAAGCGAAAAGGGATTTCAGTGCACGGTTGATGCTTTAATGTGGGTTTCCAACAGAATGTGCGTGTACAGAAGAATACAAAGTTCTGCATTAGAAAAAGCAAAAGACTGGAAAGATTTCATAGAAACCAAAGCGCTGTGTTTTTATGTTAGTCCATGCATGAAAATCAGATAAATAGCGCATAGATGGGAACAAGCCTTTATAGATCATGAGATCTCTTTCATACTCCTTAGTAACACTTAATATAACTGCAGTTCTAAAAATCATGGTTAGAGATGTCATCTCAGTGTTTGTTATAGACAGCTATGTATTACAAGTGATATATATCCAAAGCTGTCATTGCAGCCCCCATGCCGTTAGACAGTCATAAAACGCCTCTTTATTTTGTCCTTAACAATACATTTTTGCATATGCAGTTATGGGGTCTCTTTGTTGGAAACTCATTTTGCAGAAGGTATCATAAAGCAGAAATAGAAAATAACTGCTGCTGCTCAGAAATAATGTCACATCAACATGATCATGAATCATCTACTCCTAGGGTTACTGTGTGGAGCACAGCTAAACAATATAAAAGGTGTTGATCAAACTCCTATATATAACGTCCCCGAGCAGTAGGAACAGCATGGATTCAGTCCTATAGTGATCCAACTGGAGATGAGACAGGTTATGTTATAGGGGGTTTGTACAGACGTAGACAACCCCTTTAATAAGCGGCAGAAGAAACAGAGAAACAGGGATAATTTTACATGTACTTTAGTACATATTACGCATAGTGCTATAAATTATGCAAACCTTCTTTCCTTAAAAAGCCAATGCCTCAAACATTCTGAATACTGAATAATAGATTCTATAGTTGTATAACCACACAGGGATTAAAGTGACACAAATATGCTATTAAAATATAAAAAGCGGATACCTGCTTCTTCCATCCATGTCTTTTAATGTTCCCCCTGTTCGGTATAGAAAGCCAGCCTTCAATTCTTGATTCGGATTCTAGAAACATAAGTGGTTAAATGAAGTAATCTGTACTGCTCACCCACCTGCCAGAGCACAGAGCAAGACATAGGAACATGCAGAATGGAAACGCATGGCAGAAAGAAAGCAGAGAACGGAAACTGGACTCAACACTTCATGCCCACAAACAGAACAAGAACTTGCAGAAACTTGATGCAAGTTGAACATGAAGAGTGTTTAACAAAATAAAGACAAAATGCAAAACGATGAAAAAAAAGATAGAAAACTTCAGTACAAGTGAGCACAACTGTATCAAAGACTCCAAGGCTAAAATTAAATTTGAAAGCAGAAAGTGCAACAAGATGTAAAGCTGGTCACCGGTAACAGGCAGGAAGATGCGTGTTCCCATTTACTCACAGAAGACAAGAATAGGAGAGAAAGAAATAAGGAATGCAGGTAGACTCAACTAAACGGAGAATAAGAGACAAACAGTTTATTTAGTGGGCAGAACAAATCATTTGAAATTTCCATTTCTGTGCCAAGGCTAAGTACACTAGCCATTTACCACATTTATTAGTATACCTAGTTCTGCTACTAGTCGGCGCCCATTAAAACAAAGCAATTACTCAACTCCCAAGTACAAACAATACACTGCAAAAGACACACACACACACACACACACACCTACGAAATGATGATCCAGCAACACCACTGAATGCTAACAAAATGAAACAAATTATTTTGGCATACTGACAATACTAATTTAATAAACAGTGTGCTTTATGTATGAATGGGAACATGTGCAGATAGTTTTCACCTGCATTTCTCACATAGTTTCTGCTGTAAGCTTTTCTGGGCTAAACCATCACATATGGCACTTACTTCTGCATTAATCTTATGAGCAATTAATCAAAGACACAGAATCCATAGTTTTTAATACCGCCAGGAGAGCACTAATTAAGAAATAATACTACATGTCAATGGATGATACCAAAGTCATAGACTTCATTTAGGCCTATACCATCCACCTTCTGGTGCGTTCAACAACTAAAGGGCTGCCCATACTTTCACATGGGCGGTCAATGAGCTTAAGTAAAATAGGCATGGATGGATGAAAAAAGATGTAAGAGGCCTCTCTATTATATTTTTAACATACCTTAGGGGTATTTTTGCTTTCAATTCCGAATTCCCACTAGATCATAAGCTCTCACTACCCTGTTTGCACATGTGCATTTAGAGTTGGCTATTATGGCAGGGGTGGAGGAGTAATAAAACAAGCTCAACATCTTTTCTGGTTTGGGTAAGCTACTTAGGTTGGTAGAGTTACCATTTTAAAAAAAGACAATCATATTATTATACATTCTGACCTCTATATTTACTCATTAGATCCTCTTGTATTTGTTAGTGTAATTTTCTGATGCAAGCACCTAGCTTGTGTGTTTTGTGTATATAAAAAAGTTTGGTGCACTATGTATCTATGTATGGTGTAACAAACTGCAAAGCAGTTATCGAGAGGGTAGAGCTCTTATGTTATATATATATCTATCTTGTATTTAACATTTCCTCTATGCACCCTTATAGTTATAGCTGTAAAGATATGTTTGCAATATAACTATATATAGTATATGTATATAGTCAGCATAGCCTACAGTAAGGAGTATCTGATAAAAACACCCCAAAAAAGATAACCGTTACAGATTGCAGTATATGCCGAACATTAAAAAGGTGCCTATTGTTAGAAATAACAGATAAAAATATTTTCTAGATTCTAAACATAGGATACGCTAGATCCTTTAAAAGATGGTATATCAGGGAGATTAGGTTTGTTAAAATGGATCACTTAGTAAACAGTACATGCTGCATCCATGCTATACCACCTTATTGTAGTAGGTCTGCACAGGTGGACAGTAGCAGTCAATGATTATTAGGTTATGCATGGTTTGGTGTACAGAGCCTTAAGATGTCAGAGTATCGAAAGGTATTTAATACTACTTAAAATGTTAGAAATGCAGATGAAAAGACGACATGAACTATGTCATAACTAGTAGAACTGTTCACTACATTTAGATTTAAATGTATTTACATTTTAAATGTACTTAGATTTAAGTAAAATAAAAATAATCTGATGTTTTCTGAAGAACACACATTATCTCATACTTACCACCTATCATCCCATCAGCTTCATCTGGCTGCAGGCTGGCAACACTTGTCGAGTCCATACGTAGCTGTAAGTCTGCCAATCTGGCACGCAGCTGTTCAATGTCACTTTCTTTACTGTCTAGCTGCATCTGAAGGTCATTCTTGTTGTTGCTTTCTTCCGTTAATTGCTAAAAAGGAATAATACTAGTGTAATGGAGCCGACATTGGTCGTATCTGAAGGGCTTTTAGACTGTAATTGCTGCGACTATTGCAATGATCTAGACGCAGGACAACTACCATGACAGCAATGTTTAACAGAAGGTAAATTTCAAAGCAGGAGGATGGGAGCAGTGACTGCAGAATTTGCATGTTCAGATGGTGCATCCGCTTCCTCAACTGTCATAGGCGGTTCAATTGCATTCCGGCATTCAGTACCATTGTAATGGAAGCCTAAATATCTGCCTTCTCTCATACAGTGGTAATGATGGATGTTCCATAAAATGCACGTTTCAGAGTAAAACTTGCCTTACATCGCTACATAATAACATATTATAGTCCCATAGCAGTAAATAATATACAGGTAAGGGAACTGGTGTAGTCAAATGTAAAAGAAAAAGGTGTCAAAAGGAAGATACATCTTTGTGTATGACTTTATGGCCTTCTTTTATGCAAGGAAACCTATAACTTGATAGTATAAAATCTTTACAAAGTATGAGGGACATTGAAATTAAAATGATTAAACATTTGTAGCAGCATTCTCGCTGTAGGGGTTAGTCTAGTGTCTGACAGGTGTGTTGCTCAGATGTCACAGCTTTGCTAAGTCTAGCAGGTAGCCCATCACCCTCCATTATACTGTGTTTTGACCACTTTAGTTAGTGGTCATTGGAATCTATGGCAACCTCATTTTACTTCAGACAAATGAGCCATATGGCAGCGTCCACTTATGTAAAGAGAGGTCCAGTCTAAAGAGTGATTTATGGACTATTTCAAGGAATACCTTTCCCATAACACTGCTTACCATTAACATATCCTCCATCTCTTTCTGGAATTTGGTAGCCATCTGGTTGAATTTTTCCTTCTCCTGGTTAAGATCTAATTGCAACTTTCGGTTTTCTTTCTCTTTCTTCCTCAGGTCCTGCGTGTTTGCTTTCTTCCTGTCCAGTTTGAAATCTTTTCTATTCATAATCTCAGCCAGTTTGTTCACAGCCTAGAGCATGATCATAAGACATTAATACACATAATTAGTAACTCATACTTTTTCAGAAACATAACTCTAGCACAAGTCTTGGTTATGTTAAAAGCTTCCATGAATATGTCACATTAAGAACTGTGCTGCACTCATTGAGATCAGACTGGTAATAGAACATCCTCTTTTGTATTATCTTGTGCAATAATTATATGTTACGACTTCAAATTTATGGCAGCAATCCATCGGTTTAAGTTAAATACCGCTTAAGCATACATTTTTCTTAGCTTTCCTTCTACAAATCATTAGCACCTTATCAAAATAAAGGGGATGGAGGAGGGAAGACAATTTTACAATGCACACAGCAGATAGAACTCAGAGGGGCATTCCAAACACCCTCTGCTCACTGTATCGTGTGACTGTGGTTGCCATGGTAGTCCATGACGCTGTGCAAAATTATAAATCCTTAAGAGGCGCCTGAAGGAACAAACCAAGGAAAATGGTAAATACCAAAATACTTGGTATTGCTCTGCATCTCAGAACTTATTTCAGCCAGCAGATCACCAGTTTTAGACAATAGAACAGGTAAAGTCAATAGGTAGCTATAGCTACAGCTGAAGCAAAATGCAATTAAAATGCACTATAAAGCAGATGATGTCTGAAGGCTTCACCAATAGCTACCTGTGTTTTAAGTGTTCTTTCAGTGTTGATATTCTTTTCATATAAAATCTTCATGTTGCTAATTTCTTCCTCTTTCGCACTAAATTCTATAAAAAAAAGAAAAAAAAAAAATCAAAAAAAAATCAATGATACTTAAATTTAAGTCCTTCCTGAAAAACGAAAGTCTAACAAATGTCATGGTTTCTCAGTCAATTTACACCACGTACCACCTTATAATGGGAAGTGTTTACCAAGTACACGCATCATGAAACAAGGTCACATTAGCAATAAACTGCTAGTCCCAGAGTAACTGAAAGCGCTGGTATTTATGTTTAAAATTTTGATTACGGCTTTACTACGTCACTACACTCCTCCCATTATCTCAAAAAAAAATATGAAAAAACAGTCTCTGTCCTCACTGCTCCAGGAGGTTTCAGAAACTCAAATATCATTGAAATTATTCCTCTATGTTCCTTTCCGCCACATTAGATTGCAGTTGGAAACAGACTTATGTTCTGTCTTCAAGTAGGTGACATTTTAAAGGAAGAGTTGGCCCTCAGTAAAATAGTGGACACTGAAATAGGATATGCATGTGAAAATAATATCTCTATAGTGTTTGAGTGAGGGTCCAGGAGGACAAATATCCGCAAATAACTATCTACGATTCAGACAAACTCCATAACAAAAAGCACCAGTACCCGGTATATCAGGTGGTTGTTATCACGTTTGATAAGTGTTACAGTGATCTGTATATACTGATCAGTCTCTATCAGGTGTGACCTGAGTGTATAAATCAATGTGACCCAATTGTGTGATATTAGTGTAATGTGTGTGTAGTAATCAGGTGTGTAATATCAGGTGACAGGTGTATAGTGTGTATCAGTTGTGGACAATGGGCAACATATATCCTTGAGTGGTTTTTCAGTGTTTTCTACCAGTTGGATACTACTTGTGATGTATCTTGTTACTATGAGAAACTTCTTAATATTGTAATGGTGGTGGAAATTCTTGTCACACAACCCCAGGCCACACCCATAGATTTTTGTACTGACACAGGATTGTCACACCTTCATTATGATTGACAGGGGAGCACTGGTAGAAAAAAATAATTAAAGAATTAGAGTCTATTTAGTAAAAGCCCTGGAATAAAAAGCTGCTGGGAACGGCCCCCGGGGCCCTGACTAGAGGTGAGGAGCCCCTGTACTGTCACCTTTTCACCTCTGAAAATAAGATTTCAAACGGCTTTACTCTATGCAGTGTTTTCCCCAACATCCCATCCTCATGGAACATTCTATATTACTTGTTTTATTCACAGAATTTCTTTCAGAACAAGACACAGGTATAGCAATGTAAGAGGTTTTCTGTAAACATTTTGCATTAACTATCTTATTGGGACACTGGAGTCTATGGATCAAACGTCATTTTAACTCGGTTAAGGGAAGGCCAAGTGCCACAATTAATCACACTATTTGCTGTTTTTATTACAACATACCTTCTTCCAGTGTCTTAACCTTTTCACTCAGATCAGCATTTTCTTTCGTTACTGCCTGCACATTTTTAGTGAATGTGTTATTTATTTCTTCCAACTGCAAACAAATAAAAAAAATAATAAAATGAATATATATGTTCTGTATTAAAGTTGTAAAGAACTTCTTTTAACTATGGTACGCTAGACATAGACAAAGTTTAATTAGTACTTTGTAAATACAAATTATACATAGTGAGAAATAAATGTGCAGATGCCCTGCTGCTGTTCATGGGACATTGCTAGACCAGGGTTTCCCAAACCCAGTCCTCAGGGCCCCCAAAAGTGCATGTTTTCCATATCTCCTTGCTGGAGCACAAGTGTATTCATTACTGTCTGACACATTGTAACAGATCCACAGGTGGTACTAATTATTTCACATGTAACAGAGAACCTGGACTGTTAGGGGGCCCAGAGGACTGGGTTTGAGAAACACTGGCTTAGACCCTAAAAAGGAAAGGCTAAAACCCACACAAGCAAATAGCAGCAATGGAGCGTGCCTCAGAAAGACCCACACAAGCAAAGAATAGAGATGGAGCGTGCCTCAGAAGGATCACAATTATATATTACTATTTCTTAATTAGACTATAAAAAAGGTGCAAGGAACGGCTCAAAAATTATTTCCATATAGTCCTTTTAATTATCTAAAATATATACAAAACATACATACAAATAAACTTATATAACATTTAAAAAACACAATAGAAATAAAATAGTGTTTCCACAGAAAATAGGATGGAATCAGGCGGTACATGTCATTGAAGGAATGAAAATGTAAACTCAAGGACCCAAAGATAAGATAAGGAACCACCTAAACACTGAAGATGTATAGCATTAGGAGTGTAAAATATATTACCTCTGACGACCCTGGACACACCATATGTTAAAAAAAGGAGACCATACTGTATTTTCTACAAGCTTTTTTTCTATTTATTTTAAACACACAGTCTGTTTATAACACCACAGCGAGCTTCAACGCAGCCCAATGTCCTGTATCTTTACTAATTCCGCCTCCATGCAGGAACGGGGCACACCTCATGGAACTTAGGGAAGTTACATAGGCAGTATAAGCAGTCATCGCCTACCATACCTTTAGAGTATCATTACTATGTGGACACTAAAAATTTAAAGAATCAAATTAGTTTTTAAGTACATTTTTATACAGGCTGCCCAAACCAGAAGACATGAAGACGAACCTTTTTATGTGGTACAATTTAGAGTGCATTTTATTATATTTTACTGTTAGCATATTAGTTCTCACCAACACTACAGTTCTGTAAAGTTATTTCGAAAATGGATAAATGCTATTATCACAGTTCCAAAAAGGAACTTATAACCAGTACCTACACCACACTTTCAGATGTGTGCAGATTCTGAGCCTACCTTGGGATTGGTGAACAGTTTTGAATTCATTGCAATGACACAACAAGGCCACAAAGCAGCAACCAAAAATAAAAAAAACTTTCTAAAACCAGTTTAGACAAATTCCCCACAATAAAGGCAAATGTTTACAAACAGGCAAACAATATGGAACATATATTTTGATAGCAGCTACTGATCCTCGGGATACAGGATCTAGGTTTGGCATTTAACCCAGTTATGCACATTGGGGCTCCTTTTGTAACATAGTGAAACCATAGCAACCAATCTAAAGTGTACTATTATATAAACAGCATTAGAGAAGGTTGGAATCTATTTAGATGCTAGAGGCTACATCTGTGCACACTGCACAGATGTGTGGTGTGTGTAAGATATACGCAAATAAAAAAATGATCAATACAAACAGGCTATTCATATAACATTTTACCTTGCGGATGTTATGGTCTTTCTCTATAACATCTTGTCTGCCTCTTGTAGACAACTTCTTGTTCTCTTGGGACAATTCAAAGCATTGCTCTTCTAGCAGTGCCCGGGCAAGCTGTTCCGATTCTGCTTTGGTTACAGCCAGATCCAGCTGTGCAGCAAGAGTCTCTCTGTAAAATGATGGGTACTGTTTATTTATTGTGCCAATGCATACAGTTATATATTATAAAAGTCTACATGGTACAAAGACAAAAGATCTTACTGTAAATTTTATTATATATGTATTTACTCATTTCAAATAAATTAATCCAATAAAATGAATATGGCAGGTGTGAACGGGGACAAGTACTTGGACTCTTTAATCCGCAGAAAACCCACACTAACTCATCAGTAAAACTAAGAAAATTCCAGTGCTGAACAGATGCATTTATCTCAGATTCTGATACTCCTACTGTATGCTTACGACAGTCAAGCGTCTGTGTGACGATTGCAACAGATAAACCCCTTAATGCTTCTACGCAACAATGTCAATGATCTGACAAATGTAGGAAGTGGAAGTCAAAACACAATAGATTTAGAAAATAAAAAACAAATCTAATACAACAGCTCAAAAACAAAACCTAGAGATCACTAGCAACAACCTGCTAACAATCATACACTATAGAAGTTAACCACAACACACAGTAAAGTGTTTCTTTCACAACAATTTTCTACCTGTGACTGACATCTAATGATATATTTCCATATTATTGTATTTTTTTACAGGACACTTAAAATTAAAATGTTGAAATAAAACAAAATCACGATGAACAACAATGGCTTGATCTTTTAATGTCAATGAAAATACACTGTGCATATTATGGCCTTTTTAAAACATTTTATGACACCAACATTCCTGTAACACTTAAAATCCTGTTATAGTATAAAAAAAAAAAAAAAAAAAAACCAGATTTAGGATAAGAAAAGTGAATTGTTAGGCTACTCCCACACAAGATACATTTTAAAAAAACACAAAAAAACAACAAACAAAATAAAAAGGTTAAAGCAGTACCACAAACTAGAACATATAACAAGCATCATAAATGATCGACCCGAACAGTTTCCATCAGCCTGGCAGTCCTGGTGTAAATATTTCTCTCCTTGATGTCCTGCTCTTACCCCCTGATGGCATGAGTACATTTTTAGAGAACTTGGAACTCCTCTATTGAATATCCTCCTTGCTTTCCTCCCCACTACTTATCTTCCCTGTATTAACCCTTCCTACAACCCCCCCTCCGACTTCTTTTTCCTCATCTAGTCCTCTCTCCTGTTTTTACCCCACACCACATAGTCTGCAATTTCTTATTTTAGAAAACTTTGTTTCATATTAAAATCCTATGATTTGTACATAAATATGTTTTCCTAACTGTATTGATTATGATGCTTTATCCTTAACCCTCATTCCCAATTTTCCTTTCTGTACCCCCTCCCCTCCCCCATTTATTCTGAAAAATCTTAATAAAACTTAGCCAGAGTACAGAAATATTGAGAGATCGAACAAATCATCAAAAATTCTAACAGCTAATATCCCAGGTTAGTGAAGAAATCAAATAGGATATCCATCTTCATACATACTCCGTTCTTAAACAGTACCTCACAATCGAACACCCAGTGTTACCAATGGTATCTTCAACATACATACAATATGTTGAACTTTACTAGGGAGATGTCCCCCACCCCTGCTTGGCACGAACAGGGGTTCACTAGAGGCACATAGCCAGTGAGAAGCAACAAATCATGTCATTGCTTTGTGAGTTTAAATTGAACACCAAAAAACCTGCAGATATTTCTTATGCACTCACAATTCCAAGCAGAAAGATTTTTAACCTACAAGAAATCACATCAACTGACTGTATGTTCACAGACATCACTACTTGTTTCTGTATTGTATTATGGCTGACACATCTGTGGGAAACATACTTCTCATTGTGAAATTCATGTAATTTCTTATCCAAATCTTGGCTGAGCTTCATCTTCTCCTCAACTTCTTCTTTAAGTTCTTTAACCTGAGTTTTGTACAGCGTCTGCAGGACAATAGTGAATAGGTCAGGTCAGGGTTTCACTTGTATAACTGGCACTAGATGGATTACAGTGCTATGGCTCATATCAGAGCTTTTTACCTGCATTATTAACCCCTTCACGTAATGTGACACAACATTCTGTATTAATGTAACATACTTAAAATAAAATATTTTAATTCACCAGACTATCAAAAAAAAAAAAACCCTCTGTGTCTGGGAAACAATATATTGAAATTTAGTAGGTTGGACAAGGCAGTTAAAATGACTCCGTCAAACCACCATACAGATGAAAATTGAAATGCGGTCTGGTTACACATATAAAATACCCAGAGCCATGAAGGGGTTAAGCCCAGTGATATTATCGGAACACTTGACTATCTATACATGGATACCTTGTTCTCAGAACAAGCTAAAGTTGTAGAGAGCAAGAATTTAAGAGTGAAAGATACATATTACAATTAGACAATACCAGAAAATGTAGAGGTAATACATTTAAATAATTAAACCATTAACCAAACACCTAGAAACTGATTCAAACACTGCATAAAGATGGGAAACTGGCCAATACAAATGCATTGTTTTCTAAATCAAATTCAAAGTGTTGAAAATGGCTATTATTACTAAATCAGAATGCCGGCATCTGTGCAAGGGGGGAGTGAGCTGAAAGGCTGCTGCTCCCCCTCCGCAGGGACCCAGAGTGAAAGAAGCTGACAGGCTATTCACTCTCCTGGGTCTTTTGGGGTCCCTGCACTGCACCTGAAAAAGAAGGAAATAAAATAAAAACATGGAAACTAGAACTAACTAAAGTATAGGCAGGAGTCCATACCGAAGTGACCTATCTCCTAGGCACTTACAAAAAAACTGAGGTCTGGGCTGGAGAGGAGGGGCATAGTAGGGGAGGAGTGTGACAAACCAACAAGTTTATAAGTGCCAAATCTCCTAGCCCACCTACTATACCCCAATGTCTCGCAGTGTCCCCCAATTGTAGGAAAGAGAAATGGCTATTATTACTAAATCATTATTTTGTCATTATCAGAGCTGTCTCACTCATCAGGACAACTGTCTCAAAACCAGAACTAACAATTGCTGGGATTCTGTAGTGACTATCTTGTTACTATTTGTGTGACATTTGTGAGCGTACTGCAAACTTAAAGCAAAAGTACACACTTCTCACTTGACAAAATATATGAAATGAGTATAACTGTCTGTCTAAGATCTGCGTTCATCAAAAGTAATTTCTTGGTCACTGTGAATCGTGTTCCATATGAGGTTTAGGCTGAAATGGGCTATACTATAACTGTAGAATATACATCCCCATAGATTTTATATGCAAATCAAATATTATACAAATTTGTAATCACTTACTGAAAAATACTGCTCAGCTTCAAGTTGATCCTGGAGTTCCCTCATTTGACCTTCATTACCTCTGTATTGCCTGACCAAAAAATAAAATTAAATTACATACAATATTCATGATGAACCTCTAGGGCACCCCAGGGGCGGATCTAGAAAACTACTGTACCCGGGGGGGATTTAGGGGGGGGGGGTTTAGGCCCCGCCCCTTTCTAACAGTTTAGGCTGCCGACGGCTGCACAGTATGTGCAGGTCCGTCCAGCCGTGACAGGCAGGGACAGTGTGCTGCCCTGCTGCTCGGATTGTGTTTTAAACACAATCAGAGCAGCCGGGCAGAACACTATCCCTGCCTGTCACGGCTGGACGGACCTGCACATACTGTGCAGCCGTCGGCAGCAAGTGTCTGCTAGGGGGGGCGATAATTGCATCATTAGGGACATCGCAGAATTATGTAATGAACATTAAGACGAAATCTATGTATAAAACACACATTAGATGTAATTACCAATTTAAAAAAAATACAATATACATACTTGGTTAATTGAACCAGCTCAAATTCCAACAACCTCTTAGCTTCCAACAACGTATTTATTTCCTGCTTTAACTGTTTCTCTGACCCCTTTAAATTATCTGCTTCAGCTGCTTGTGCCTTCAGATCACTCTGTGCCATTATCCTTCTCTTTGTCTCTTGCTCCAGTTGCAGTGTTACCTGTTTCACCTAAAGAATACAAACCTAGAGTTAGTGTTTGCAACAAAGTATGGAACCATAAAGGGATATACTGCATAGACGCTATTTATATCTATTTCATTTTAGTAGCAGCAGGAGAGACTTTGCTCATCTGCCCTCAGATGACCTGAATCACTGAGGTGGTTTCTCAACAGGCTGTTGAAAACATGGTACCGGACTGTTGGTCTATGCAGACTCCAATCTGCCCCGTAGCAATGGTAAATTAGCTGGTTGTGGTTCTCCATTCCAGGTGAGATCTGGTGACTGAGGAAGTAACTGTGGAATTCACAATGATCTTCCTGGAGCTATTCCAGGACTGTCCTAGCTATGTGACATGGAAAATGACCTTGCTGAGAAAGCCCAATCACAAATTAGTACACTGAAGCCAGACTCAAATGTGGCAAATCTTGTACCAAGGCACCCCTAATGTGTAACTAAAGCACAGCCCATCTTTTTACTCCTACCTTGAACCCATACAAGTTTCACTATAAATTGGTCCTCCAATTAGAGCAAAAAAAGTACCAGCGTTTTCATTGGAGGAGCCTATGACTTACCAATCTCACAGTATTAAGTACCTGCGTTCTTTAGGAACACTGAAACCTCATCATCTTGTTTCCCACTGACAGGAGGGAACTTAGTTGGGCTGTCAGCTGCAATATTCCATGTGTGACATCTTATGAATTGCTGGTCCACCACAGGCCCAACATAGCCCGAATGTTATTTTGTTGGTGGCCAGTGTGTCTCTAATATTGATGCACTGTCTACAAACACACTACTATATAAAGAGTCAGATACCTCCTCTTCCAGCCTCTCTTTTTGTTGAACGAAGCGCTCTATTTTCTGATGTGACTGTTTAAGGTCAAAATCCAGCATGGAGCACTGCTTCTCTATCTCCACTCTCCGGTTCTCTGCTTTTTCCTTTGCAGATCTTTCTTCTTTCACTTTCATTTCCATTTCTAAAGACAATGAGAACCCAAAACATTACTAGGAAGATTTCAACTGGATTTAAGAAAGAAGATGCGTAAAACGAGCAGGATTTCTGTTAAAGGACTTTCAGTGTGGATTTACCAAGGTCTGATACTGCTGACCACATAAGCTAAAATGACCCTGTAAAATAGAAAAGGTAACTCACTCTGTGCTGGACACTTAAAGCCAAACAAAAGTCATGCACTTAAGTATACTCACAAGCTGTAAATGTCCTCCCTAACGGACATATAACTGTAATTTGTTTTCTAGTATGGCCTATAAAATGTACTCCCTGTCTAAGGAACAGCTTCGCAGCATTACCTTCGCTTAAGGAAAAGATTAATATTCAGTCGCAGGATATGTAGAAGTTGGGACTCAGCACATAAATGACACCATAGCTGCTCTATATTAATCATGACTGCAATTACACAAGTCTAGGGTGTGCGCTCATATCTAGGATCAGTCTAAAGATTGGATAGTTAGGCTACAGGCATTATCAAGACTGACAGTAGATACAGAGCGGACATTTGTTAAATTAAAATGTTGCAAGGTGCCAGATGATTTTAAAGAAACTAAATATAACTGTATATGAAAGCTAAGATAATGCAGGTGTGAACAAAGTAATGCAGAATTCAGGAGACAGTCGGTGAAATCTAGGAGCTAGTTGGATGTTTTAATGAGTCGGGAAAGATGTCAATTCAACAAAATCAATACAAATGTCACTCAAATTAGGTGCCAGTTTGGTAACTCGGTTCCTGGGATTTGTAAAGCTCTGAGTATTGCATAGTACCACTATCGTATAGGCGCCGTGTAATGGCAAACTGCAAGTCATTATGAAAATACTCAGTAAATATTATTATAACCAAGATCTCTTAGCGGTTAATACTATATGATAAGAAAACAAAAAACTCACCACACATCGCTACTGACTTTTCCTCCTCAAATGACTGGTGTTTGTCACTCAATCTCGCTTTTGTCACTTTATGTTCATTCATCTCCTGATCCAACCGCTGTTGTAAAGTTTTTAGTTGGTAGTTCAACTCAATCCCTAAATTGTTTTTTTCCTGTTAAAAATACCACACATTTATTCCGGAGATCAAATACCTACATAACACACTGATTATGTCAATACTTTATTTAATTCAAATACAAACAACAAATGGCAATAATGTAACACCTAAAAATTACAGTACATTTTATCTAAAAAGATAACTTTAAGTGTTAAACAACTTTAACGCTTGAACAATGATAATAAAATAATATGTTGCACTTAAAATGTTCAGCACCATTGTTTTATTTATATAGACAATCAAATTACACAGTGCTATACAGATAATATTGAAACATTATTAGCAATTAGCAGTACATGTACACACTGTCCTTGTGCGACTCCTTACTCAGTTAGAACTTCTGCATGACAGGGATTGATGTTCAGAGGTTGCAGTTTGTGACAAGACCGGGCACCAGTCCGTCAGTCAGTGGGCCATTGGGTGAAATCGGCCCACCCAGCTATTAAATGCCGTCCGATGGCCAGATCCAGCATTGTTTTGGTGACCAAAGAGGGAGAAGGAGCAGGAAGTCCACAAAAAGCATGCAACAGCTGGGGAACCTTTAGAATCACAAAGTAGTGGAAGGGTTTAACTTCAGTAGGGACTGAGTGCTATCTAAGATCTGGAGGTGGGGAAGGCCAACTATTACCCATGGTCCATCACAGGACTGGCCCAGACATTTTGGCAGGGAAACAACAGGTGGGCTACTGCTGAGGTCATATTCTAGCTCTACCCCTTTTACCACCTAGAGTCCATCCACCACCAAAGAACATGGATCATGGCCCAAGGAGGGGGCAAGGATCGGGGATGAACAAAAAGGGAAAGCCGGAGAGGAGAGGTTGTTGTTGATGGGGGATTCTGGACAGCTAAGACTTCGACTGATGTAGAGTAGATTGAGGTTGTTGTTGATGGGGGATTCTGGACAGTGAAGACTTCGACTGATGTAGAGTAGATTGAGGTTGTTGTTGATGGGGGATTCTGGACAGCTAAGTCTTCGACTGATGTAGAGTAGCCGTAATCTATCAGTGACAGAGAGGATTGTTTGAACCAGGAACCTATTCAGCCAGATCGGGACTGATTTGTCATCACTCCATCAGGAGACACTCGTAGATTCTGTGGAATTGGTGAGCCTACAATCGGTAAGGAGACTGATACCCAGAGTCCCACCAAGCTAGTGGAGTGTTGGCCGAATGGCCGGGATCAGTGAGACACACAGACCCACCTGAACGGTTCAACTGGGGACTTTGCTGCCAGTAGTTTGTAACTGTTGGTACTCTGAGCTGTGAGGTAACCTGCTGGGGACTTTCTGTGGGTTTTGTACTGACACGTTGTTATATTGGTGTGTGTGGGGCACGTTTCTCCTTGGGGAGCACTGCAGCATTTACTGTGTGTGTACACTTTGTTTAAATAAAGCGGTTACTATTTCTGCTTCCTTACTTGTGTGATTCGTGAACCTAGAGGGTCGAGTACCTAGAGAACTATGGTTCCAAACCTGGTGTCCTTACGCAGGTCAAGTGCATTCACCACTGACACTTTTTACTATGGACAATTCACCACCCCCAGCCCTATGGGGTTAGGTACAATTAAGCACGGAACATTTTTGAGGTTGGCACCCATTTAACTTACACGACCACCACTTTTGCATCAAGCACCAGGGTAATATTCTTTTTTTCTTCTACCTGTTTCTTTGACTACTATAACGTTATTTATTTTTTATAATTCTAGCTCTGTTCCTTAAATGGTACGAATTATTTACAACTACTATATATTTTTGTGTGCCACATTTATTTTTTTAAAAGAAACTTGGCTTAAGGCTTTTACTGGCAGAAACAACTTGCTAAAAAAAGAAACTATATATTGAAAAAATACATTTAATAAATAAATAAATCAGAAAATGTGTAAAAAAAAATAAATGTATTAGGCTGGTTACCCAATGGAGATATTCCCTTAGATTGACACTTGGATTATAGAAAGATTTAGTTTGACTTACACTACAAACTAACAACATTTCACACTGTATTAAAAGAACGCCAAAGGATTAAAAGTAGAAGAATTCTCATTGAATGATGGTGGTGCTAAAAATTGGTGAATTAGGGTAACAGCGAGGTTTTTTTTTTTGCCTCTCCAGGCTATAACTTGTAAAATGGCCAGGGGTGTTCGGTCCCCTTAACCTGTATACTTAGATGACAAAAGTTGCCACTTTAGCTCTGCCGATCTCCATGTACCCACTGCCCAGTGGTGCCAAGAAGAGCACCAGCAGTTTTCAGCACAGGCCCGCCCTTAGAGCTGGTTCACACTACGACAGGGAGACCACACACTGCTGGCTGTGCCGGTTTAGTAGGAGCCATTCAGGCTGTATAGCGCTAGTGCTGGTTAAGGATTTTCAGAGGGTGTAGTGTTTTTTATAAAAAATATTCATTTACTAACAGAGCTTTTCCCATTTGTTTCCACGTTGTGTCTACACACTGCAAACCCAATGTTACAAACGGGATATTGAACTTAATGGGAAAATTTACTGCCATATACGTCTGGATGAAGTTATAAATGCATGTACAGAGCACACTTAGGAACAGGGGCATAGTGCTGATTAAATGGCTGGATAAATGGCAGGGAAGCACACAGATGTCCTATCTCGGGGAAAAGACAGTGGTGTTGGAGGTATTGGGAATAAAATGTTTATAAGCTTCACAATGTAAGAGTCTGAAGAAACGGTCCCTGGTAGTAATATTTGGAAAGTTTAGGACATTGGCTATAACACCTGCATCCCCCCTTAGCACTGGACATGTTTTGCACTATGCATATTGAGTAGCGACCTGAGATTTACAAAGAAAATAACTGTATGCAATACTTCTGTATACCACAATTAAGCTGGTCTTAAAAATGCGATTTGAAGCGTTTGATAAAGAGAAAGATGAAATGCTTAGTAAATGGTGCTGAAACTAATTAAATACATCTATAAAATTTTCTCTCGATAATAATGCAAAGTGATATAGAAATATGAGAAATTCAGGCAGGTTTTTTTACCACCTACTTTTTCAGAATGGTTTAGGAAATCCAGTGCCTCTTTCCTATCCAATTCAGCCTTTTCAAGATTGTGTTTGAGATGTTTCAACTCTTCTTGCAATGATGTCATTCGGGCTATTTATAAAGTTTAAAATGATATAAGTGCAAAGCAGTATTAAAAGCATATTTGTAAAAGAACATTTTAATATTCTCTAAGATCAGCACAGTAAACATTATATATTAGGATCACATGCTATTGAAACCATGACAATAAAGAAATTAACATAAGAGATCAAAAGCAGTCAATCACTGCTTTATTTTGAACTACTAAACCATCAGTATTTTGCAGTTATTTATGAGCTCAGAAATTGGACAACCATTTGCTGGCAATCAGATAGCTTTGCTTACAAACAAAGATCGTCATAGTAACAAATGTATCCAGAAAATGAGGAACACAAGAACAAGGGTATTTCTTATACATGCACAATAAGCTATCCCATCAGACTGCATATCAGAGTGGCTTTATAAATATGGATTTGCATGTCGTAATCAAAGGGAATAAAAAAATTATATGGTGGTTTATTTTTGTTTTGTTTTTTTCATTCAGATAGCTTTGCTTTCTTGAACTATATTTAAACCTTATTATCTCGTGAATTTTAATGTAAAAAATGTCATTTTATAGGCTGTTTGTGTGAGCAAGAAGCCTGATCGAATTATGATCTAAGTAGGGCAACAAATGAAATAAAACCCAAGCCTGCAGTCTCCTGTGTTTCTGGACACTTGTAAAAGCTGTCAGTCTGCAAATGGGAGGGGATAGGCTGGCATAGGAGGAAGAGTTACTTTCTTAAATTGTTCTGACTCCTGTTGGGAAACAGAAGACTGAAGGTGGAAATTACATTTTTCTGCTTTACATCCTTTTTTTCTGAATTCAACGAGGTATTATAGAGTACAGTGACAGGGGCTTGATACTAAAATTACAAGCAAAAACTTAAGTGCCTCTCCCTCTATACCCCATTGACTGCCCTGGAGCTCAGTATTTGACTAACAAAGCTCCAAAGGGCAGAACCATAAATACAGAACAAGAGTCCTAACAAGTGAAAATAGAAAGAACAAGAATAGTGTAAAAGGAGGGTGTACAGCAGGCCTGTCCAACCTGCGGCCCTCCAGATGTTGTGAAAAGTTTACCTTGTAGGTCCCCAATCATTTCTGACCCTTGATTTCTGTCCCTCCGTTCCGAGTCTAAGGCCGCCTGTAGTTGAAAGAAATCCTTTTCCACCTGTAACTTTGCACTTTCCAATTGCCGACACCTATCCTGAAGTTCCCGATTTAATGCTTCTAACTGAACAATAGTCTTGCTTGTCTCGCTTTGAGTTTTCCTTAGTCTTGCTGCTGTATCTGACTCTGCCCTTAAGAAATCATTGGCTTCTTCCAACTGGAAATAAAAAAAACATAAGTACTTAATACAAAAATATTATTTTACTATTTTTTTTCTTTTGCTAGCACTACAGAACTTATTAATATTGCATTGACTTTGTACAGGAGGGGGAAGGGGGGCATGTTTAAAACTGTTCTCCAATGCCTATAGGGGGACACAGACAATGGGTTAATAAGTTACATAATTATGCCCACTAGCGCAGTAGGTCTATTCTTTGTTCAGTACAATAGCAGAGTACAACAGCTGATCATTAGTCCCTGCGTGAGGCACGGTGGAGACCAAGAGCACAGCAAGCTGCTGGTGCCATAATACAGAAGTCTCCCTGAGCCTAGGTGTGTAGGAGTTCCATCTATAGACAGCAGCAGGGTTGAGGGAGCCCACTGAGTAGCTGGGAGGGATAATCACTCCCCTACCAATCTGAGGCTTAAATACATTAAAAACAGACTAAAAGAAGGGCATATAGTTCTGTGCCCACCACCTGGCAGATTGGAGCTGCACTGAGTTATAAGGGAGAGGTGGTGACTGATCAGTTTTAAATGCAGTGTCCTGTCTCCCACAGGGTTTCCCTACCACTGAAGAAAAAACATTATAGAAATACTGTTGCATGCTTTTGATCATTTACATATACTCCACGATATGCCACAGTTAAATGCACATCAGCCCAAACTGTGGGCCAATCTTAACACATTAGACAGATACTTTAAAAGTCCTTTAAAAAATAGAATAGTCGAAATGATATAAAGCCTCGGAGAAGACACTAAAAAAGGTAAGAAAAACAAAGGAAAGAGGAGGAAAAAGGAAACCCCCTCTGGTTGGGATTTATACAGCCACATTATTGTAGAATCAGCACAGTGGTTCATACATTGTTCTTTGCTGTCTTCCTAAATCATGGATAGGAATGGTGAATAAGCCTAGACATAGGCAACAGGTCAATAAAATGGAAGCTCAAGAACTTTAGAGGAGAGGTGACGTTTGGTGTGAACTTGGGAGTTACACTGATCAACATGCTAATAAATAGCAAGTGTTGTATTTACAGATCTATGAAACTTCAGGATTGCTAAAATGCCAGGACAAAACAGACAGGTAACTGGGGAATATCTACCACAATTTAAAGGTGACACTCTATACAGCCAGATGACAATACAGAGCAAAATCTTTCCTTATAGGAAAGGTGGCACCGGCACAATGTTGATGTCAGACAGAAACACTGAACAAGGTGATTACTTACTTGCTTTTGTAATTGTGTTATTTTTTCATTTGTAATATGAGAATTCTGACTTATCTTCTTTAAATCTTCTAACTGATCTTTTAATGTTGATACTGTATAAAGAGATGTAAAACAAGAATAATATATGAAGAAACTTGTTACAGTTTAGCTTTAGGTCATAAGAAATCATTTGTGACTGCTTCTGACCTACAGCATTAGCTCCAACAACAAATGGGCAATTTCATTTATATATTTTATAATGGTAACTCTGGAGAATGATTGCACCTTTAAATGGCAATAAAGTCCACATTTGGATAACAAAATAAAAATAAAACAATCATGAAGAAATCAATAGGCAGCATAACTCATTTTATACTTTCTAAAAACCCTACTTTTCAGTGCCAGGTAAACAATCAATACTCTAAAAGTGACAGGCGCTATCCACAGTTTAACATGTATATAATGTCTAACATGTGCACACAAAAAGTCAACTTTTACTGACCGATACAATACAATCATACATCCTTGTAATTGGACATGAAACAAATCTGAACTCAGCAGCACAGAGATTACGTAATCTTCTCTAAAGATCTTTCATCCCAGTCCCATAAAAGGTAATATGGGCTAAAATCAATCTCCATTCACATACTGTAGATTAACATGAACCTTGACTTTCTAACTAGTAATCAAGGCCACATGTGGTCACAAGCCACATGACTCAGAGTAGCTCCAACCTATCCAAGTCAGAGCACACATTCCAGGACCTTACAAAGTGCCCAGTAATTCGGGTCAACAGCAAGAGACATCCCCTACTTACAGAACTAATTGGTAACTTGCCTTCATTTTCTACATTCCTCCGCTTCTCACTCTCTTGCTCTGCCTTTCTTTGGTATTCATTCATTCGGTGCTGTAACATCATTTTTTCCTTCTCAATTTGAGAAACACATGATTCCAGGTTTTTCCTTTGATTGCCCTGAAATTATAAACCGTGAATGATTATGCCTTACATAATGATGTATTTTTAGCTGGCATTAGCATATTTATAACAGCCAGGTGCATGACTGAATGTGTTGCAACCCACTCACTCAGCCAAAGGGACAGTTTAAAATTGGAAAAGAATGTAGTTCAGCTTGCTGGACTTTCAGCAAAGATAAAAATGATTAAATATATACACAATTAAATAAAAACCAATAAGGAATAAAAGTTTTGTTTTTTTTTTACTTCAAGTGATTGTAAAACTTATTTACAATAGAAAAATAACAAACTACAGGGTTACAAAGGACAGACCATGCTAATTATAATCTTGTGAAAGACATGATATAGCAGCTTTCTAGTTAGACAACTGAAGCGTACCTCTTCATCCAATTCCTTCATTATCTTGTCTAGTTTAATGTTGGACATCCTTAATTTAAAAAAACAAAACAAAAACAAACATAAGAATGAAATAAATGACATTATATGCACAAAAAAAAGTCTACTCCATCTGTAGTACTACCCAATATTATGTATTTAGTGAAGTAGATAGGTTACAATTTTAAAATACCCTAGTACAGTGAACTTGCTCTCATCAGTGAAAAGCTAAAGTGTTTCCTGTCAGACTATTACAAGGGATCCATCATTATTTTTTAAATATATATTTTATTTAGCCGCCGTTTCATTTCCTTTGACCTAGAAATGGCACATTAATCACATTTTATTTTCCTTTCTTATGATTACATTTGTATTAAAAAAAATAGACAGAAAAGAAAAAAAAAACCTGTAAAAAGGGGGTGTCCACTTTGGAGAACTTCTCCTTTATCAAACATGACCCCATGAGTTTACTGTAATCATTTATTTTACCTGCACTTCTGTTCCATCTCATCCTTTAGCTGCATCTCATTATGAAGCTGCTCTTCAAGTTGATAAATGCTCTTCTGCAAGATCTCCACCTTCAAAAGCACAACAAAAGCAACAACCTATCTTTAGAAAAAGGCGGCCATAATTAGAGTTAGGAGTATATATAGCCAGAAGGTGCACGTTTAAAACATGTGGACAGATTTAAAGAGTTTGAGGGTGAATAGTGGGGGTGAGGTCGCATTATAACGTCAAAACGTAGTCTATAAATAAAGCTGCCCAATATTTGGGTGGTACATGCAAAAGCACTCAGCGTTTTTCCTGCACACCTTGAATTGTAACCTGGGTTGTCCAGGTATAAAAGTGCACCAGTTAGCTGGAAAATGGGACCAACACTGTGCAATAACAATCTGCTGTCAGAAATTCAAAACTGATTCCATTAAGAATCACTTCAGTAAGACAAATTTATAAAGTTACACAGCAATAATCTAAAATATTTTCAAATACCACCCAAAGCTTATTTAGATTTACATGTTACAGCTGATGGTACAGAATCCATTAATAGTAAAGGTGGATAGTGCTTTATGCAATGTTCTATATTGCTATTAGAATGTGATAAATCCACGTGTGCACTGCAAACACAAAAATAATTCTATGGCTGGTTCTGTGGGTTGTCTTGTGTGGAATTCCACAGACAACAAAAGGAGCAATAAAGCAGGTTAATTGCATCACTCAGTTTCTAAATGAGCAAATAACTCTTTTCACACCAGTGACTGCTCACTCCTGACATCTTATCAAAGGAGATTCTGACACAGGTCTTCATCATACACAATCCTTTACTAATTTACTATAGCTGGGTTTTAGTACATCCATATTCTATACATTAGGAATATGTACAGAAGATACCATAATTGTACAGGTCAAATGGGCTACTTTAAACAAGCACATTTATAGCATACAATATAGAAACTGCAGTAATGTAGCAATACACCTTACTAACTTACATTTAATTTATTAACAATTAATAATATAGCACTTTACAACTGGGACTTCTACCTAGAGACTAATCTCACAGCAGCAGACATACCACGTTTTTATCTGCCTTAGAGCTGGATCTATTGTCATCAGGACTTGCAGCGGGATCAGCTAGATACCTGAAACATAACAGCAGCAATCAGTGCATGGAGAGTCACCAGTAGCTTCTGATTACACATCCCTCTGGTAAGATGATCTATATTAACTTACTGCCTGTTACTGTAATATGTGAATCCTACAAAAGGAAGCTGATTCCCCACAAATGCTTTGGGTATTGAGAAGGTCTCATCCTCTCCTTTGTCGTCCTCCAAATCATCAAAATTACTCGTGTCAATGTCACTGGTTAAGTCTGGTACAACTGGAGCGACGGCTACAAAAAACAGACAAAAGCAAGCGGTCAGTATGTTGCAACAGAGTCCTTATTGCATCACATTAAAGATAGCACCAAAATAGTTTAATATTCAATTTCTCTCCCCAACTATCAAACTGCAAGGGCCTTATGTCCAATACCACAGCTATTTGGCAAACAGTCTTGATGCAATTGGTAGGAGATGATCATTAGAGTACAGAGCTTCCTACACATAGTGGCTTGTTATTGCTTAATATGTGTGCTGCTGGTTACAGGACTACATTAATGGACAGAGTCCACTAAAAACCTAAATAATATGGTAAAACCATTCAGCACACCCAGCAGATGACCAGGACCTCATCACTCTTCTCTTACTAACTGAAACCTCTGTAAATGTCCGTTCTCCTGACAGAGAGCATAGTAGATGTCTTCATTCTAGCACCCACACCATGTACTCAGCACTCTATACAAAAGAGCAGACAATTGCTATTTCTGGTCTATCGGTGGAGGAGGGGTTCCACTGTAATATTTGTTTGGGGAGAAGGGGAGAGGGGGGTAGTTCTTTAATTTCTGCTAACAAACAGAAAGTTCACAAGGAAACTCCAAGCAGAATTTTCAAACTAAGCCAAAAAGTGGACATTTCTTGTAGAGGCCACCTCTAATGAAGCAAAGTCACATATATGGTAAAGGTGAATGCTGCAACTGGGATTAGGAAAGTGAAGATATCAAGACATCTTAAAATGTTCCAAACTTCTAGAGGGTGCAACTTAAGATGCACCCATCACCCAACACAATGAGACAGTTCTTTTGTGGTCCTATACATTTACAGAGAATCACAGACATCACCGAGGCACTACATGGATAATATTGGTTCCATCTACAAGAAATGCCTCCACTATATGTATGCGTCGCTATTAAGTTTCATCAAGTGACAGCTGAATCATTATTAACACTATAACTATACAGTGAGGACAAGTGTTACACATGGTTTCTTGAAGGAATTAGTCAAGGCCCATCTAAGGAGTTTGGTTAAGCTGAAAAAAACAAAAACAAAAACCATAATTAAATAAATGAATTCCACCCTTCCAGATCGCTGTACTTACTGTCTCGAAGAGTCTCCCACGCCCATTGATCATTTTTGAAGAAAAGATGCCTTTTAATCTCTTCAACACCATTACGACCCAACCGGATTTCCCTGTGCAGAAAGGCAAAATTACTTTTCATGTGCTCTTTTAAAAGAATTTCTCTTATTAACCAACTGCCCAATTACTCTGTATGATGAGCGTCAAATCTAACTAATTCACCCATGGTCAAAAGCAGCTTGAACTCCGGAGCCTTATCCACTGGCACTACCCTTTTTTCATATTACATTGTACACTTCTTTATGCTGATATTTTGAATTAATACAGTGTTACAATACTTGTTAGCCCACATTATATACAAATTCATGGACTACAACCATTCCCTTACAAAGGCACTTGTCCATAATCAGTACACATTCTCCCAACTTTATTTATATAAAAATGACACAGAACCAGACAGTGATTTCAAATGCATTAAATGTTGCTGAAGTTGCTAGCTAATCTGGGCATATAGATGATTTTATCAGCCTGTGGAAGTCATTGTGCCTGCTGTTGCCTTATAAGGCTTCCCAGTACAGTGCTGGGAGCACACACCACTTTCAATTTAAAGATTTTAGCTGAAATGGGTATTTACTAAAAGCAGGCTGACACAGCTTACTTTTTAGGGTTTTGCCTTGTAATACTATTTATCAGACAGTTTAAAATCCCTCAATTCCCCCACCCCCTGAAAATAAAAGTTTGTATGTTGTTACACTATATAATTAACTACCCAGTTCAACATTAGAAATTTAAATGTTAGGCTTGTTAATAAACTGCCCTTCAAAATCTTAAATTTTTTTTTTTAAATGGGCCTTGTGCATGAGAAAATAAAAAGCAAAAAACACAAAACTAAGCGCCATTCGCTCTTAAGAGAGCATAGTAAAGAAGTGTGCAAATGCCTGCCGTGAGCTGGCCTACACGGGATCCACGCTCTCGCTTTGGGAACCAACATTAAGTACTTCTCTAAACCACATAATTACATTGTGCACATCATAATGTTGCACACAATTATAATGCAGGAGGTACACGCAAACATTACTAAATTTACTAAACCAAAAACGCAAATACGTTTATATATAATGTGTAACAAACCAGTCATCATAGTCTAGGCCACAGTTATTGTCTACCACACACACACTCTGCAAGCACAAATAGAAAAGACACGCTTGCATATAAACAAAACAGGGCTAGACAGTTCTTTGTTATTGTAAACACTTTCAATAACTATTTTACACTAGCCACTACCTGGATCACTTATACTACAAATAAAGATGCTGAATCTAACATCCACCACTAGTTTTTTTGTTAGCTCGGTTTGCCGATACATCACCCTGCAGCGCTTTTTTGGAAATGTCTCCTAAGGCGTTTACATACTACAGAGAAGTTTTTGTGCAATGCTTTGCTTAAGGCAATAACATTATACAAGAACAACCGGGGAAAATAGTACTTAATCATTGCATTGTACCAGATATGTAATAAAAGATGTAGAGAGCATGGATAAGAATAAAACGTAAGCGAGAGTATATCACGTCAAGCATCAACAGTTGCATAAACATAAGGGACAATATTTTTTTAACTACTTCAATTAAATTAAGACTGTACAACTTTTAGTACAAAGATTTGGTATCAAGACATTAATGGAACATTACCTGTCCGTGAGGAATGCACATATCAAGTTTTTTGCCTCTTTTGAAATATCACTGTCCTCAGGGAATGTGAGAGAGTTCTTATGGTTCATGATCTTACTGTAAGTTCCAACCAGAGAATCCGCATAAAAGGGTGTGTCTCCTACAAATATAGAGAACAAGTGTATAACACAATCAGCTGTTAAATATTTATAACTGATGCATCGCTACATATGGATATTGATTTAAAAAAGTTTAAAAAATTAACTTCATCATCATCACCATTTAGTTATATAGCGCCACTAGTTCCACAGCGCTGTACAGAGAACTCACTCCCATCATCCCTGCCCCATTGGGGCTTACAGTCTAAATTCCCTAACACACACACACACACAGACAGACAGACAGACAGAGACAGTCTAGGGTTAATTTGTTAGCAGCCAATTAACCTACCAGTATGCTTTTTTGGAGTGTCGGAAGAAACCAGAGCACCCGGAGGAAACCCACACAAACATTCCCAATTGCAAAGCACTATCGATGTTCCTGTCCCCCCAATGGTATAAATAACACAATATACATAAGACACCAAAAGGTGATGACCTATTCAGAGGCATACCTAGGAGGTTAAAGCAAACATGCCCCCACCATGAATAGCAGATGAGGGGAACCACTCATGTGAGCTGAAGCAGAGAGCCAGCTGGGTCCATCCGTAGTACTTTAAGTTATGGACAGCATGCAGTGCATTCCCTTTTTCTGGAAAGTGAACTTAGCATTACACAGCACAGGCCAGCCTGTGATTCAGGGGAATAAGGGGATTGTTCAGGGAAGGATCCCATATTTACAATATATGGGTGGCATATTTTTTTTTATTTAGGAGGGGCAGTCCAAAAGTAGACAGACAACCATTGTATTATTTAGTGTGTATAACTAGAGACTTCATCAACATGTTGTACCGTTTGGAATTATACAGAATAAACTCTTCCACAAACAAGAAGAGATTTTCTTAGGTGTGTTACACCACCGGGTGCACTAGAAGGCCCCTAGTTGTCAGGCCAGACATCACCTTGGAATATCTCCAAGCACTGTCCTGGAGAGACAAGGCGCAGAATAGAATCTGCCCCTAAGTCACTTTTGCCATTGAACTGTATAAAATATTTACAAATATCACATAACAGGTGGTTGTTACAAATGGTTTAGGTGAGACAGTCGCATCACACAGGAACCGTGTCAAAGAATAACATGGCAAAACAAACTACATTTGATACTGTCTTAGCAACATGTTGACCATAGAAGCAGGGAACAATGAGGTTTAAACAAAGACTAAAAAAATAGGAGGGGGGAGTTAAGGGTGAATAGGATAAGTAGAGCCGATAGAGGGACACAACTGTCCATGGGAAATAGGATCATCACCCTACCACTTGGTGGTACAGATTTTCAAGATAAATGAGGAGGTTTGCACAGTTCCTTAAGCATTCTCACCATCATAATATTGTCCTGCTATCTCTCCCTTTCATGGAGTTTCCTTTCAGTAAACCAAGTCTTTGCATTTATAAGGCTAATCTGAATAAGACACTGCTCAGGTATACTATATACTGGAGGTATTATTCATTTCTAAATTCCATTACACCACTGCTCTGTCTAAGGAGACAAACCCTTTGGACATATTGTATTATTGGACAACCACAAGGGATCCAAAACGGGTGTCTTTGTTAACAAATGTGTAAACCAATACTGTACCCAGCCGAACATTGATACAGATGCTACAACAACTATCTCAATCAATATAGATCATTATTATATGACTATTACTTCTATAAGTCGTATAAGTACACAATAGTGAGAAGCAGGAAGGGATGGTGTCAGTGATTGTTCTAGACACACATTCGCATATCTAAATTACTTACATTTTACAGTGCTAGAGAAAATACATATATAAAGACAGATATCAATTGAAACATCAGTTACTAAGAAGTGCTATAAATATACGCAGGTCTAACCTACCAAATTCACAGAGGCTGCTGTAATTGGTAACAATTTCCAGGAAACTAGTGAGGAACTTACCTACAAGCATCTCATATAAGAAGACTCCTACAGACCACCAATCACATTCTCTTCCATAGTAACCGTCGCCTCCCTGCGACTTTAATACTTCCGGAGAAATGTAATCAGGAGTTCCTACAGCAGTGTCACATCGTACCATTCCTTCCTGTGTGCCAGGGATAAATATTTCACCGGATTAATAAAAATGCATTACAAAAACAAGAATATTATTTCTAAAAATATAATAACACCAAAATACTAAATAACACTTTACATCAATTTAAAAGTCATGAATATAATCATTAGCGCAGAGTAAACTCAAATTTCTCATGAGACGTTTAAATAAAAGAGTAATCCACCTTCTAGAGCTTATGGTTACAAAGAGCTATTCCAGCTGCAAATATGAAAATGCTTTGAACAACATTTACAAATAATCAATTAGCCATAACATTCTACAGACATTTGTCAGCTTTGTGCAAGGAAGCGGTGTTGTGTATGGCTCTACATATGCAATCTGTATTTGTGTGTATATTCTTATACACCAAGCCTGGCCTACCTGTGGCTCTCCAGCTGTCGTGAAAAGACAAGCCCCAGCATGCTTTGCCAGTAGATATCCCAGCATGCCCTGGCAGTTATTGGCTGGCTATGTAGTTTCAAAACACCTGGAGAGCCACAGGAAGGCCAGGACCGTTACACACACAATGTACACACATAGTATACAAGTGATATGCAAGTAAATGGTAACAACAGCCCACTTACTGTTTGCACGAGGTCTAAAATTTGCTCACACTACATTACAAAGAAAATGTGAGCAAACTGCAAAGCGCTGCCATTTACACCAGTGGTAGTATAAGTCCATGGTCCGAGCAACGCACCAGGAACTCGTCCAGGCATGCTTCTCAAGCTGATCTACTCTGAAGGAGAGAGCGATCATTTAACTTACCCTGTTCATCTTCATACATGTACCAAAATCTGCAAGTTTTAAATGACCAGACTTATCCAGCAGCATATTGTCAGGCTTCACATCCCTGCAAAGTAAGCATTATTAAAACATTTAAATCTTTAAGAAACTCTAGATTAAAACTTGTTCTAAATTATGGATTATGTATATTTTGTGGATCTAGTGATTTCTTTTTCTTGTAAGTTGTATCCCAGGACTCTGTGTCCTATTCCAAATATAAACAGGATTCCAAATCAAAAGTACAGGGCAAACTGTGGAATACAGTTTACCCAAGGTCCTATTTGATATGGCACAAAATGTATTGGAATATGAACAAAACATTGATATACAGATGCATTATAGACTTCATTGTAGTCAGTGAGGTCAATCCCGTTTATGAAAGAAACATCAAAGAATAGTTTATTTTAAAGACTATTTCTGAGACCAAATAAACAATTTCAAGTGATGGATTTATAATTCTATGTTCTAAATATCAGAAGGATCATTGCACCACTAGGTGAATACAATTTATTTAGGAACATACATGTGTAGGATTTAAATAGTTGAGTTTTGATGTACCATATGAGCTTACATGTTGTGCGCAAAGATCTAATACATCATCATCCTATGCTATTAGAAACATATACAGTATATTCACAAAGGAAATGACTTTCTATTGCTTGTACTACAGTAGCTACTATGGTCTGAGAAATAGAAATTCTATTTTGCTTTTGCATATTTAAAATTTCTACAGTTTCTTTAGAAGATTTTCAATTTAAACCTTTATTTCATGAAACTTACCTGTGTATAAAGCCCATTGAGTGAATAGCATCTAAAGCCAAGACCACTTGGGCCGTGTAGAACCGAGCCCATTTCTCAGGAACATCGTAGTTGCTCATTAAATTTACAAGGTCTCCTCCAGGCATGTACTCCATAACCATGTAGAGATAGCGATCATCTTGAAAAGCATAGAACAGCTGCATATGGAAGATACCGAAATGCTTCTTACTAGGGGGGCACATACTTGGGAAAGGTATCTACACAGACAGATGAGCTGCTACTTTAAATACCACATGCTTAACATTGACATATACAGCCTTAAAACTTTATAAAAGATTGGACAGTTTTTGTAGCATGGGATACATTATTAATTTACTGGTATTACAGTTGCTGAAAATAACCAAAAAGGTAGAGAACAGGTTTACATTATTTACATAAGTTTAGTCTTTGTAAATGGCCACATTCCCAAAAATATTTACTCCAAAACGTAGTTGATACACCGCTAGTTAATTAAAAACCTGTGCTCTAATGAAGATAAAATGCAGAAACAAAAAAAATAATTTTTTGCCAAAACAGGTTTTTTCAGGTCTTGACCATGGATTCGATCACCCTGTCAGAATGATCCTTATTCTTAAGAGACATGATCTCAATTGCCACATCGCCAGCAGCACTGATCTTTGATCGTAAAACGGACCGTGTTAGCAGATCCTTCCTTGCGGAAAACCAAATCAACATTCTGAGAAAAACGGTGTAGAACGTCCATCGTGGTCAATCCTGTGCCACCAACAGCATCCGGATCCCTCTTTTTATTTTTATAACGAGAACACCATTGTCACCAGCAGGAACAGATAAATTAGGTGAAAAATACAAGGGGACAGTTATAGCGTGTATAAGAAAACGCCCGTAGATCCTTATCCTTGGGCAAAATCGTTCCACCTTGTGGTTTTAGCATGTTAATATATGCCTGAACCCATCTGTCCGCAATCTGCTGAAAAATATCCTGGTTTGGAGACCATTCTCCTGAATGTAGGGCATGTCTGCGGAGATGATCAGTCAAAGTTCTCCACCCTTGGTATGAACACTGCTGAAATTGTGTCACATTTTATTCCTCCAAGTGCCAGATCCAAGTGGTCTCCATCACAGCAAAATGAGCAATGCTACACGGATTGGTTAATGATCACAGCTTCTGCACAACGAAAATTGTCCCTGAACTAGATCTTTTAACACGAATACATTGATCAGAAGGTCGGTTTCTGCGATACACTGAAACAGACTATTACAAACATTGTCCCCAATGTCCAAAAGGATGCCATCTGTTGCCACAATTGTCCAGTCTCAAATAGCACTGGGACAGCCCCTGTTGAGGTGGTTGTCCTTCAGCCACTAGAGGAGCAAGCAACACATCCTCAAAGACAATCTGTTCTGTGGTCAAGTGATAATGAAATTAATTTAATTTCAAGAGTAGTTCAATTTGGAATGCCCTTCAGGAAAACTACCCAAACTGTACGGCATCTAAAGTCGAAACCACCTTCCCCTGGGACCTTGATACAGAACAGGACAGAAGTCCGCCTGACAAGCAATAGACACATCACCAGTCTGATTAACACGTTTTTCTTGTATCCTGGTACAAACCCTCTCTGCTGGCAGGGTGTCCAATAGCAGACCCAGAAATACCGACCTATGGAGGAATGAAATTGGATTTCTGAAAACAGATAAACCAACTGTGATACCCCTCAATATCTGTGCCATTTTCCAGTAATGTGCCCGAAGCAGTGTCCACCTTGATCAAGAGATCATCTAAGCAAGATATGGTCACCCACTCCTTGGACCGCAGAAACGTAGCCATGATCTTTGTAAAAACATAAGGGGCCATCACCAGACCAAAGGGCAAAGCTCAAAACTGAAAATTGTGGGATCAAACTGCAAACCTGAGAAGGCATTGGTGACCCTTCCAGATTGGAACATGTAAATATGCATCCTTGACATTATTTTGTAGTGCCTGCCACACCGCACACACGTTAACATCCATGTCATACCTTTTTTCTCCTTTTTTGTCCTTGTAAAAGCCTGAGGAGTCCTCAATGTCCGACGGCTACTTTCTGGGAGGAATAATCAGACTCAGCCCCTCCCCAGAACAGGAGTAAGGCAGAACTTTAAAGCTTCCAGGGCCCCGCCCCTGAAGAGTCCTCCAAGATCCTCACTAAGGAGGAAACTATAACCAGGGCTTGTAACCAAACTGGCTCTGAGGGCCCAGATGACTAAACGCACTCAGAAGTCTGAAAGCATCAGCAACACGGGGATGCTGAACACTTTCAAGCATTAGCCTTTTAGGAATTGCTACAACATATTACAGATTTGTAAAGCTATGGCTGGAGAATAGATTAGGTAAAAAAGAACTACTATACACGAACACTTGTGGAATACAAACACAGCAGATTAATTCAAACATACATTCTAAAGATCTAAATGACCTAGACAATAATAACGAGCATTTCAATTAAGTGTCAAAACTACACGTTAGAAGTTTATACACTATTGAAGCCAATAGTATTACATGCAATTACCAGGAGCCAGGCTTATTCAGCAGACACTGAATGGTTAAAAGCAAATGAGCAATACTTTTGGACAGAGGAAGGAGACGAACAGTTTTTTTTCTATTTTTAGCAAAACAAGTATGGGGTTTTCTATGGCAAGGACACCAATTGACACACACCACTATTAATGTGTTAAATATATAGCTATTCTATAGCTATTCCATAGGACAAATCTGTTACTGTTTAACAACTGGATAAAAATTAGTTCAACATACCTGCACAACCCAAGGACTGTTTGCAAATGCCATAATATCTCGCTCTTCCCAGAAGAATGCAGAGTCTGATCGCTTTATCATCTCTAACTTGCTCAAAAGCTTCATTGCATACACTTTTCTTGTAGACTTGTGCCTTACCTTACAAACCAAGAGTACATATATAAAATGAGATCACATACAGCAAATCTATGCAAAGTTTAGGGACAATTAAAAACTATTCCCTTTGTACAAATTATAATTATGTCACTCCCATCACCATAACGGAGGTCTCACTTCTGGGAAACACCATTTTTACAGCGGCCATTTGAATCAATACAATAGCCACATAATATTCAGAGTATGCCATAGCTGAGAAATTGTGCTTACCTCTCCATGATCTGTTTTAACCCCTTAATCACACTAGAGTGCTACACTGATGCTTCGCACAGGAATAGAATTTTATCCCACAATAAATTACCATACCGTAAACGTATCTCACTTATAATGTGGAGGGTGCTTTCCTGAATACACATAATGCTCACAAAGAAAAGGAAAAAAGGGTATTCTTGTTGGAGGCACTCAGTGAACACCACTCACAAAATCAAAAAGTACTATACTTTATTTCACTTTATTATTCATTAAATAGATGCTAAACAAACTCTTAAGAGTAAAATATTAGAAAACGAATTGCTTAATATACAGTAAAAGTGAAAAAAGTATTAAAATATATTGAGAAAGGTTCCTTTCCTTATTATTGATAATATTCAAGAAGGAACTATATATTAATTTCAGAAATTTATTACTTTATAATTAATGGGGACTCAAAAGATTGTGCATGAATAATAAAAGTTTAAGTCTTGCGCCTGTGTGCCTCCAATAGGAATACCCTTTCTTACTCCGTTAGTGGGATTCACAAAAGAAGAATGTTTCACCTTTACTGGAACCCATCAGTGCAGGATAGGGTTCTCTGCTCAGAATATGACAGGAGTCAGTATTTAATAAGAGGGGCTTATTTTCAAAATGAGAACAGAGAAAGTGAAAGACAGAGCATGCTGCTCATAGCAATACTCTTTTCAATATAATCAAAGCAAGGCTTGTCTGGCTTACATCCAGAGGGAATGACAAGCTGCCAACACTTTTCCCTTCTCATTTTTAACCAGCAGAACTGCTGGGTCCCCGTCATTTCCAATACGTGCACAGTTCTGTGGTGAAAGGGATCATTTTATTAGACTGACAGGTGCTAAAGACCATCTAACACAAGCAATGTAGACAGATTTAAAAGTGAGTGCAATTAAACCTTATCACTTAATTTCCAGTGACACAGGTAGTATCAGGCTGCTGTTCACAAACAGATGCATAACAACCTACCAGTTGAACTTCACCAAAAGCTCCTCTACCAATGACCTTTACGACTTCATAATCTTCTGCTTTCATGCGCAAATCACGAATTTTACTTATCGTGTCTTTGTCTAGATTCAAAAAGAGAAAAACAACAAAAATGTTCAGCCACTCCAATTACTATTTTAAGTTTCCAAAAAAAAGGACAACATTGGGAAAGAAGCAAAACTGGCAACACTTATATTTGAATACTAGGCTTTCATGTAAAACATGTAGTGGGAATAACTAATTATTCATATAAACCTGTCATTTATAAACTTGAATACATTTACAAATTCCCAGTGGGCAGATATTTCAGCTCCAAATTTGGTCATGGATGAAAAAGGCTATTTTAATCCACTAGGGTCAACATTGGCATGAGATTGTATGGAAAAAGTTCAAAACACTAGTGTTCTACAAACAGAGTTATTAAAATGAAACGCCAGTGCTTAATAAAATGTGAGCGTCAGTATTCAGATTGCATTCTTTTCTGTTAAAAATATGCTATTAATCTGATTTTTAAAATGACTTGCTCAACTGTCTCAGCTTGGCAATAACAATGATCCCTTTATTAATTTCAAAATAACATTAAAAAACCAAAATGTTTCTGCAGTTGGGAAGGTAGCAATTTAAAGCTTGAAAAGCCCAAACGAGCACTGTGAGGAAAACATGTCAAAATAGTTAAGAGGGAAAAAGAGAACAGAATGTTACATAGTCTCTCTTTCTGGGTACAAGTCTTAACATATCAAACACTTCTCTAAGTAAGACTGACGTATTTCCTACAGCCTCAGGAAGACACACACACACACACACACACACTCCCTGTTCACCTGATGTCCTCTTACACTCAATGAAAACTCCATAACTTGTTTGTAATCACTTCCACAAGATAAAATTAAATAAGATATCCCCCCTTGTTTATTCCCTCCTTCCTGCCCCCTGATGTCTGTGTCTTAAACGTAATTTAATGTTTTGAGTGTTTTTTATTTTTCTTGACTGTTTGTTGGCAGTTTTTATTGAGCGTAGAATTTTACATTATGCAATGTAACGGATATCTACTGCTTTGTTTGTTACATGTTTTTCTGCTAAAACTCAATAAAAATCTTTTAAGTTAAAATTTTTTTTAAATAAGATAAATAAAATTCATACAGTCTTAAATGTGTTATTGACAGTCTCATTTCATTTAGCTCAGGACATGTACAGAAGATCCATGAGACAGTGGTCATTTTTTGCTTACTACAAAGTGCTGTGTGCTGCCTTTCTGTGTAGTCAATCATGGACTTCCATGATTCTCAGCCAGCAAAAGATGAGAAAATCGAGTAACGTGACAATGCAATAAGAGCCCATGTATGGACAACTGCATGAACATGAAATGTAACTTGCTTTCTAGATATTTGACAAATATAGTGTTTGATTAAAAAAATAAAAAAATGATATATTCAGTAACACAGGGCCAATGATTTAAAGATCCATGTGATGATGGAATCAAAGCGGTTACACACAAACATTCACCAGTTTGGGAGCTTGTTGCTCCTATTTAGAACCACATATTATGTAGATATATTCTTGCTGAATACACCTATGCCTCAGATGTCTGAGAGGTTTGTATTCTATGCTTTCACAGCTTATAAAGGGGCTGCTGGGCATCGTTTACCCACCTTCATTAGACTGACTGATTGCAGTGATCTGTACAGTGAAGCTGTAATGTGCTAGCAGTCTGCAGAGCAGAAGCCTAGGTACTCTGCCAAGACTACAACAGGCAGGATTCAGAGCAGTGCAGAGAACTCACTAGTAACAATCTCTGCCGGGCTGATGTTAGAAGTTTAGTGCTGTCTAATATTAAACTAAATCACACTAGAAATGGTGTGGGCTAAGAAACATTGAAAGATAAACATCCGTTTTGTAAGGTGCAAGCATCAAACAACAATGTAAAATAAGGTAGAACAACATTTTTTTGCTGCAAATTGTGAAAATATAGCCAGGGTTGGTGTCAACGTGGGTTCTCACAGACTTGGGACTCTAGTCTATGACTAATTCAGGACATACAGTGAAACCCATTAGGTTCTATGGTACTATTTCTGTGTGCGCGTTGTCAAAAACAAAGCAGACGCCCAGCTGAAAATGGGATTTAGAAACTTCTAACAAATGTATTTTTCTTGCTGCTCTAGAAGAACATGCCATAGCTACAGTTTAAACATGAACCGTCCTTTTAACTTTAGGAATGGAAATGCAGATGAATGAACACTAAGGACACACACTGTGGAACCTTATTCTACAGTGTGATCAGATCAGAAAAATAATAGGCTAAGTTCAAACGCTTTTTCACCAACATGGAATACTGAACATTTGGGTTTGTAATCATGAATTGGGCGACACTGTCATTTTCATGACAATATCTCCCAACAGTTCATGATTTATTTGAATCCTCTTGGACAGATGTATTTAACTTTTAGATGTTTGGGAATACAGCACTGGATTAAAGAGCCCTTGTTTCCTCCACACCGGCGGCTACTTTCTCTGTGAGGTCGCTGGTTCCTAGTCTATGGCTAAGCTGCAATCTCCTGAACATCGTTTCAACTCAAAAATATTGGCCTCTGCATCGTGTGGTGTGGGAAACAGGTGTACTTTAAAGTGTTTCAAAGAAAACAATGTTGCTGAAGCTGTTTTTGTTACTAAATCCCAAAAATCACTTCACCACATCATGTCACATTTAAAAGATACAGTATATAATTATTATTGTAAAATTTATAGCAAACTTTGTCTATACTAAATATTATTTCAACCAATAATAATATTGTGGGTGTGTTAATATGAACTTATTTAATGGTTGTGAAATATAAACCACACAACAGGTAGAGAAAGGATTAAATGTCTACAGATATACAAATACACAAATAATTAACTGGAGGTTTTTTTTTTCTAGAATTTAAAAAATTTATTTTGAGTAATTAAGATTTAAGCCAGATCAAATGCAGCATTTGTTTTTAGTACGTTTATGAGCACACTTTACAATGATTCCCTATTAACTACCCTAGCAGTCAAGCACCCCTGACTCCTACGGCCTCTTAGGGTAGGAACTGTCCTCCGCATTGCGATGTATTAAGATGTTAAAAGAGGCAATTTATTTTCAAAATCCAGATATCTTCTAGATAACCTGGTTATAGTGTATGAAGAAGTATTAATATTAAAAGTGATAATCACAAGTATCTTTCTGGCCTGTCCACATGTATTTGACCATGAGTGACCAGGAACAAAATACACTTTTAGATTGTATGGGTATTTAAACTCAACACATACCTTAGTCCAGGGGTGGACAAGAATCCAGAGTAACTAAAATGGGGGCCCTGGTGACTGTCCCACGTTTTCTGCTGAGCCTTCAAGTCCAGTCCCTGGAAGCCTGCATGCATACTATAAAACCTGTTCAAATTTACATACTGGCCAATGACAAGTATGAACGGCTGCTATATAGGGCAGCACGGTGGCTTAGTGGTTAGCACTTCTGCCTCACAGCACTGGGGTCATGAGTTTGATTCCCGACCATGGCCTTATCTGTGTGGAGTTTGTATGTTCTCCCTGTGTTCGCGTGGGTTTCCCCCGGGTGCTCCGGTTTCCTCCCACACTCCAAAAACATACTAGTAGGTTAATTGGCTGCTAACAAAAAATTGACCCCAGTCTTTCTCTCTCTGTGTATGTTAGGGAATTTAGACTAAGCTCCAATGGGGCAGGGACTGATGTGAATGAGTTCTCTGTACAGCGCTGCGGAATCAGTGATGCTATATAAATAAATGGTGATGATGATGATGATATTCTGTGAAATTGAAGTATCTTGCATAGCTACACTGCACTTAAATATTTTTTTGGAAGGTGGCTTGCATATTCCATGTTACAAAATTGTTGGCTCCTAAAGTTTTGTTCTGGCTAAAAGACGCTGTCATAGACCTGGGCTGTGAGATACATTGGAGGGTGGATGTGAGAGGAAGAACCAATCACAAGACACATTAAGGGACTTAGTGGCTCATAAGTGGTTCTGTCACACACAACCACCCCACAGCCATTTTAGAGTGGCAAACTTAATTATCTAAGTGATGGAATATATATATTAATAGCTAAGAGAGAGTAATAGACTGGCCAGGAGAACCCTTTAAATGTGTTACACATATGGAAAGAAAGCCAGCACTTGTCTAGATTGCCATAAATGCACCGGACAGCATCTAATATCTGCTTGAGACTATGAACGGATTCATGTTTAATGGAGCTACAAGTGTACTAGAAGCTGGAGAAAGTCAAATTCCAGTTTCTGCAATAATAAAAACATCGGCTACTCAGGTTGAGATGTTTTATGAACATATTAGTTTAATCTAGTAGTGGCTTTAACACTGAGAAGGATCTTTCCCTACATACTGCTGGTATGAGATTAGTAAATAAGCAAGCATGCATAATATGAGAACATGATTAACATTAGAGACCATTAACCTGAGAAATTCTGGTTTCATAATCCACACTCCAATGTGTAACCTGTAACCAAGGTAGACTTATCACCTTGCAGCTGTCACTGATGACGCTGTGTTCTATTATTCATGCAGCATAAACCGCATTACCTATTTCAAGACTTTTTTCTTCGCTCTATAGCATTTAGGGTTATTTAAAACAGTGTTTGTTGTAAATTTCCTATTAAGTAATGTAAAAATGGTTCTTATACTAGAAGATCTCTGAACCTCTTCTATCAATTGGATGACCTCTTATATTTACCCCCCAGTAACAGGTTAAAACTACTAAATACAATCTGATCTTGAGTAGACCCACTGTAAAATAGGAGGAAAAAAAAAAAAGTCTCATATTCCGTCTGTTACACTACAAACAATGCCAATTTCTGTACTAGCAAGTCAGAAATCCGGTATAGGCAATTCAGCTAGGTAAGCGTTAACATACAATAAAGTGTTTGAGATGTATCCGTTTATCTTTCATGTATTTACCTAGTATGTATTTACTGTACTGGAATTACCACACCTTAGGCAACATTTGTGTGCAAGCTTTATCTAAAGCATTATACGCCAAGAGTAGTTGCACGTCCACCTCTCTATATGAACATAATTATACTGACTAAGTCCAGCTGTATGATTGCTAAACGTAAGCTCCATTACAATCCTCATGTAGAATAGGAAGCGGTTGGATCGTTGATAGAACAAGATGGATATACTTACATCGATTTAAGAAGTTGTCAATGTTCTTGTTTTTCCTCATAGCAGGGAAGTCTAAATCATACACCATAGCATCCAACCCATCCTGCAATACAAAAAATACAATGATTACAGATCTTAACATAACAAACCCTTCAGTGAACGTACAGGTAAGTGTCAGAATTACTGAGCTCAGAGGTTCGTGGAGGTCAGTATTAAATTAAGTGCAAAATGGTACATCTGTACTATACTATTATAGCGCTATATGACTACACAGGTGATTTTGACATTCAACCACAGGATTCAAAAAATTAATAAAGAAATCAAATGATCAGTGTGGCAGAAATGTTATAACCAGCTCATCATCATCAAGTTTTTTCACAAAGGCTGGAAGTAATCAGAGTCTCTGATAAGATTAGACTGACAGCATGAGGTTCTAACAAGTGGTTCAAGTCACCCATGTCACCTAACCCATAATGCTCTGTTTGGAGAGTTTAAAATGTCAATTACAGCATAGGAAACTCAATTATGTGCATTGGCTTTCTCGACATAGTCAATGAACAATATTTCATTTTCCAGAGTAAACAGCACTGTTTTCACACAAGAGATAAATTAAGAGAGTTCAATTCACACTCCAATACATATCAAATATTTCTTCAGGCTTTATTAAATTTTCACTACCACAAATTAATACAACATTCATATTTAAAAAAAAATTAAATTGTTCAGTTTTATATCAAATTTAAGTTATCCTACAAGCATACCGATTTTATAGAATACTACAAATGAATCTGATGAAAGCTAGTTAAAATAAAATAGCATTACATCTTTCTTCCCAGACCCTAATATATACATGTAAATCTAAATCAAACTATAAGCAAATGCTGTAGAAGCACTTGACTATACATACAAGGGATAAGGCGGCCTGATAGAGGTTATAGATGCCAACCTCACATGTGTTCACATGTACTGCCAATACGAGATCATGACATGCTTAGAACTATATCAATGTACTGTACATGTTTTTAGCCTTTAAGCCCAGGTTTCCTTGTCATTCTGGAGGGCTGGATTAAAAACTGCAGCTATGACTTCACTTGTTTTGATTAAAACAGGAATAACTTGTATCAAGTTTCCAAAGAGAGCAGCTGTTTCAAAATAATTCAGACCTGCATTAGGCCACATACACACTGGGGTAGCAGCACATTTTATTTATTGCATGTTAAACTTAAGTAGAAGAAAAAAAATTACAAACTGCATTAACATCAGTTTCCTATGCATTTACAATTGCATTCCATTTCCATTTTTAAAACATGTATTTGTGACAAAGCAGGACTTATCTTGTTCAAGCCAAAAACACATATGGAAACGCATCTTTACCGCATGTCATTGTGTTTACAATATAGTCCCACTGAAATAAATGTAAACTTTCAATTGCATTTCTTGAAATGGAACAAGAAGTGTTCAATAAGTACTACAGTGCAAGTTATGTACAGTGTACCCCCCCAAAAATGTTGCCAGCTAGGTGGCATTAAGCAGAAGCCTGGTTGCGACAGTTGTACTTTGCAATAATAATGAATAATGTTGGAGGTTTTTGCCCACACCTGCCAGAACTGGTCAGACCTGTGATCTAACACACAGCGGCTATAGTGCTCACATAATGACTGTTCTAGTAGGAGAAACTATGCTTTATTCTATTATAATAGGACTCCAAAGAGCCGGGTGACAAGTAAAAACAGCCGAGTGGAGCACCCAGAAAATAGTTGCTGGGAGAACACTGATGTAGATAAAAACGCAAATACCGTATGTGCAGTACCATTTGGTACAAATGCATATGGTAGAGTTACTGTACCGTACAATACCAGGCAGTGTCTGGTTTGCATCTCTTTATAGCTCATCAAGACATGACCAGCTACTCTCCTAATGTGTAACAAACCATAAAACCATATCCTGCGATTATATGCAATGCGGAGACCCAATGCTCATACAACTACAAAATCTGGAGGGGGGATATATAGATGGAAAGCTTATTGTCTCTAGACCCACCGTAGTTTCCGTTACAGTAATGAGCAACAATGTAAATCGCCCATCATCATAGTTTATACATAAGGTGGCACAAAAATCCACAGCAAATGAAGGTCAGTATAACAACCCTGCACGACAACCATTCAGCTTCACCCATATAAAAACTGCACAACTTCCCACAGTGGTTCCAACTGTAAGTTATACAACAAATAAGTTAAATGAAGAACGGGTGAAGCACCCCAAAATATTGTAAAGCTGTCTGAGAAGGTGCAGACAAGAAACAGAGGGTTGAGAGTCACACTGGTGTTTTCAACGGCAGTGCTTTACCAACTGAAAAACTATAGCATTTAAAAAGGTGAAATCACGCCGTGCAGTTACTTTGAAGTGAATGGAGAAAACTTTCTTGGTCATACGGGAGCAGTTACACACTAAGAACGCAGCATGCAACGTTTTCTGTGCAAATGTGCTTCCAAGTGACTACAGAAGATCCTTCTCCAGTCAACATGTTTGCATAGAGCAATAGCCATGCTTTGTACACAAGCGCTTTTCTAGCTAAAAAGCATTAGTGGTTGAAGTCTCTGTGTGACTAAACCTTCCATCTTCTAGTGCTATCACAATGGATATGGTTATGCTTCTATTGGGGCAAATAACACCCACCCCCCTCAAAAAAACAAAACTACTTTTACTCACCCAAAATAAACCAATGTCTTACTGGCCTTTAAAACAAAATATTTTTTTATCCTCCCCCAATAGGGTGCCTCTGACAGATAGTAAAATAAATATTATTTTCTTCTTTAGTAATTTATGGGTCTCTTATTTAAAGATTAATATATCACTGGCATACTTGCCCACTCTAATGGGATGTCCGGAGACAATAGAATTCTGAGTAGGTCTTCCAGACTATTCTCCCACATCCTGCCCACTTCCTACTGAGGATTGGAGCTTCCATCACACTATTTGTGTTATTTGGCCACATTACCCACGCAAAGTGTTTTGTGTCATTGCAGGGCCAGGGCCACAGTGATGCAATTCCCAGCACCCCGTCCGTTTACACCTTACCTCGTCAAGTAAGGAAGGTGTAAAAGCTGGTAAGTATGCTCGTACGTAGAGTCTGACCTCTGCAATACTTAGTGGTCGTGGACTAACTATGTGCTTTGCCTTTTAAAACAATTAGCATAATTGGTTTTTATTCCTCAATAAGGGCCAGATTCCCTAGGTGACGAACCATAACACCACCATCAACAATATAGAGGGGAGAAGAATGTAAAAAAAAAAAAGATAAAAATTTAAGCTATGCATCAGATTTAAAAAAGGATTTTACCAGCAGTGAGTGCGTGGGATACTTGAGCAAAGGGAAAGTACCCCTGGGGGTGGGAGGGAAGAAAGGGGACATAACAAGCTTTATTGTGTAACTTAGTGTTGTAGAGGTGATGGAGAATTTGCAAGCAAAATTTAGGAGTTGGGCAAAAGGTGCACCATTATATGAATTAACGTTACAACTGTGGCTACTTCTATCATAGGATATAACCACTAATAACCACTAATGTGCAAGTATGAAATCTGTCAAATTCTCTTTTAACTGCAAAACTATAAATTGCTAGATTCACTCTCTAAGCCACATACATTAAGTCTACTATTTTTTTTATTGTATAAGAAGTAATACATGATGCAGCCTGTACCCTATAGCTTCCTGCACAAGCTTCCACAGAAGCACCTGCATGTCATAAAGGCTTTACGTTACACTGTCACCACAAAGCAACTGAAAACTAGCTGGAAAAACCTTGTTAAGTTGTGACTAACTTTGAACAACAACTTTGTACATAGTTCTTCAAAGAAACACAAAACATAAAAGTGAATTTAAGGGGTATATTTAATAAAAGCTCATTGCCAGTGATAATGGGTGTTATCAGCAGCAATAGGTCTTATTATAGTATCACCCTATACATCAGGGAAATGTAAGCAAACGCAACAATTATTGTGGCAGTACCACTATTACTTGTTCTGTTATCACCATCAGGATGGCAATAACAAGAAGATCATAGGATAAAATGTTTTATTTAAAAAGAGAGAAATTCTTTCAATGCTTAGAGTTTTTTTTTAAAAAAAATTGTGGTGGTGGGGGGGCGGCAAGTCTGGTCTTTCAGTTCCACTGTGCATGTACAATCCAGCTAGACTGCACATACCGGCAGAGATTGGCACAGCAATTTAGTAATGTAACCCTTACCGCTCTGAGCCAGTATACACAAGGCAAATGCGCATCAATCTGTTGCCTCTTGTATACTAAAATTGTGGAGATAAGGGGTTTTTTTTTTATGAACACCACTTAGAAAATCATGACTATTGCTGCATTTTTAGAAATATACCCCGTTGCGCCAGTCAAGTAATTTGCCTTTCTTATGAAATCTGAGAGTATGCAGCTACATATGAAACAACTATATTTTTATTAGGAAATCCAACAACTGGAAATGGACAGCTTGGCCCATTAGCAGTGGCCACACAGATCAGACAAGATGAGTGACGGAATATTCTGTGTAAGCAGCAAGAACTTAAACCATAATTCACTATAAATTTAAACGCACCAGGAGGAATTCAATTTTATATATATTTTTAAGTAATAAAAGATGCCTTTCATGCTGGACTAACATTTTTGCTCAAGAGAAAGAAAGCTACTCACTACTGGTGTAAACGCATGAACACATTGCAGAGCTATTCCCAATGGTTTTACAGTCACTTCAAAAACTTATTAGATTTGGAAAAATACCATCTATATAATGCAGATGCCAACTCGTTCACTGCTATATATGGGGTAATCAAACAGATGTCCAAAAGCCCTCTGTAGATGGCAATAGCAGCAGTAACTGCAAACGCTATTAAAAATAATTACATACAGTGGATGTAAAACAATTAATGCAACAAGAATGTTAAGTAATCCTAGTGCAATAAATTATAACATTCAGTCAATGTATTTTACACAAAATATTAAAGAAGCACATTTTGAAGATATAATTTCTTCATTGGGAGACTTGTGTATGAGGAAGGGAAATGATAAACCAGGTTCTCAAAAGAACAAATAATATACCTCTGAACTGCATTTCATTCTGACATCTGCCACAGATTTTCAGATTTCCAAAGATAACAAAATTCCTGTAGTGAATGATTGCAGTAAAATGCTGAATGGAATTGCACCAGGGAATATTGAGCTTTGGGGGCGGGGTTACATCACTTTTGTAGGGTGGAGGTGGAAGGAGGATTGAAATATGGAACTTGCAGCACAGGATGTTATTTGTAAGCTTTGGAAGGAACATTAAAAATAACCTTTGATCAGTTTATCAGTTAAAGCAACAAAAAGTTATCACAGTGACACAAAATAGGTACAGAAACAAAAACAGACATACTAGCAGGTCACCTATAGGTCTTATCACATCTATTGTTCTTGTGCTTTTCACAGCTGAGATGCATGAACAGTGCATTCATCGGTAGGTCCAATAAGAGTCAATGGAGATGTTCTCACTATTACCTCTTAAATTAATGCTGCGGTCAAAGCTTTAGAATGCAGCACAACCTATTTCTCATGTGTACATGCAACCAGCACAAGAGATTGTACTAGTAAAATTGCAACACAGGAAAAGCCTATGGAAGAGTGTTAAATATACATCACTGAAACACCTCTAAAAGTGGCCACTCATTTTTATATATTCTCCCAGTGCATTTGTGAACACTGCTAGAAAAGCTCATTTAGAGATTAGTACATTTATCTTTCTAGTTTTGAAAGTGGTTTATGAAAGTACACAACAGGAAGCCAATCAGTGCAGGATGGATGCAAAACCTTATAATACAATAAAAGCGTAACTGCTATACTTGGAACACTGTCCTACTGATATTCCCCAGAAAATCTATGTATTCTATTTATAGTAAGTAGCAGGAGCAGTAACTAAAAATGTCACTCAGGAAACTGATTGTTTCAGAGGATCTCCAGACAACTTTACGTGACTGCATTATCCTGTTTTGTATCTATTTCATTAACAGTATTACTATGGCATGTGTTTATTTTTCATTCTTTGCTTGCTGTTGCAATAATAAGGTGTGTTTAAACAAACAGATCTGCTTCTTTTATATCTGATAAACAGGTCGCCATCCGACAGCCAGCTTCTTATTGGAAGGAATAATTAGCTGTTTCATGTCATGGAAACGCTCATGAACACACTCTCCATAACTCTGCGACAACTTTCTTAGCATCCCTACACAACAGAGGTGTTAACATCTGCTATCAACCTCATTTAAACAAAAAGTAATCCAGTGGCTTGTTAAGTATTAAAAAATAAAATTAAAATAAACGAACAAAATATCTGACGATATTATTAACTATTATCTGAAAATACACCTCTACCCAGCTATCCTAAAAATTGACATTTTAAATGTTTACATTTCACACAATGTTCACTAAATCTAAACAGAGAAAGCCAGTAAAAGTCAATACATTTAGTAGTATGCATGTATATTTGCTCTCAACACAAACAATTTTCATGCAATTACAAAAATTATTTTATTTTAATATACAAACCTGGTTCCTCCTCAAACAAACCTGCAGGAGGACAATATCACTTGGGTTTGCAATAATATATCCTAGTAGGTTCAGTGAAGTCAAAGGTCACAGGCCATGGGCGTGGCAAAATATCACTTCAAAGGGTATATTTACTAAACTGCAGGGTTTGAAAAAGTGGAGTTGTTGCCTATAGCAACCAATTAGGTTCTAGTTATCATTTATTTAGTACATTCTACAAAATGACAACTAGAATTTGATTACTTGCTATAGGCAACAACTACACTTTTTCAAACCCGCAGTTTAGTAAGTATGCCCCTAAGCCCCTTAACACACCAGGATGGGATAGGGCTACTGGCAAGAGTTCCTGACCATTGTTAACCTAATTCAGAAAATACTACCAAAGAAAGCAACAGGAGGGCCACAATAATTTAAAAATAAAATGATATAATATATATTTGTAATTTAACGCACCTGTGGTGAGTAGCAGGTGTCTGCAATATTAAAAGCACTACAGTCATGGCCAAAAGATTTGAGAATGACTCAAATATTGGTTTTCACCAAGTTTGCTGTTTCAGTGTTTTTAGGGCTTTTTGTCAGATGTTGCTATGGTATACTGAAGTAAAATTACAAGCATCTCATAAGTGTCAAAGGCTTTTATTGACAATTACATTAAGTTTATGCAAAGAGTCAATATTTGCAGTGCTGACCCTTCTATTTGAAGACCTCTGCAATTCACCCTGGCATGCTGTCAATCAACTTCTGGACCACATACTGACTGATGGCCGCCCTTTCTTGCCTAATCAATGCTTGAGAGTTTGTCAGAATATGTGGATTTTTGTTGGTCCATCTGCCTCTTGAGGATTGACCACAAGTTGTCAATGGGATTAAGGTCTGGGGAGTTTCCTGGCCATGGACCTAACATTTTGATGTTTTGATCGCCGAGCCACTTCGTTATCACTTGTGCTGTATGGCGAGGTGCTCCATCATGCTGGAAAAGGCATTATTCCTCACCAAGCTGTTCTTGGATGGTTGGGAGAAGTTTCTCTTGGAGGATATTTTGGTAACAATCTTTATTCACGGCTGTGTTCTTAGGTAAAATTGTGAGTGAGCCCACTCCCTTGGCCGAGAAGTAACCCCACACAAAAATGGTCTTAGGATGCTTTACTGTTGGCAAGACACAGGACTGATGGTAGAGATCACCTTTCCTTCTCCAGACAAGTGTGAAGCAGCAAACTTTGTGAAAACCAATATTTGTGTCATTCTCAAAACCTTTGGCCATGACTGCACTTTTTTTGCCACTGTATGTACTACAATGAGCATGGAAAAATAAATAAAGCCATAAAATTATATAAGGAGGTCAGGCAGAAGACTCCAGTCAAGCATAGACATTCTCAAGGATACAAATCAATCTCCAGAGACATCAATGTTCCCATTTCCACCGTCAATGCTATTAGGAAGTTTAAGGCCCATGACACTGTAGCCAACCACCTTGGACACAGCAAGAAAAAACTTGATCGCATATTGCAGTTTAGGAGTATCAAATATCGGAGAAAGCATCTTGATCAGCTGCTAAACAGATTCAAGCTGGACTGCAGATACAAATTACAACAGTTTCAAATTGCACCGTTTGTCGTCACAACAATGAAAGGGGATTATATGGTAGGAGGCCTAGGGGGGCTCCAGTGCTGAGAAAGATAGAGAGACATAAGAAAGTGCATTAGGAGTTTGCCAAAACACACCTGAACCAGCCAAATTCCTAATACAGATGAGAGTTTTTGTTAAAGCACATTATCCCTATGTTTACAGAAAGCAAAATGAAGATTTTAAATAAAAGCGCACTCCTCTACAGTCAAACATGGCGGAGGTTCAGTGACGTTCAGGGCTGCTGCGCTTCATCAGTCACTGGGTACTTTGAATGTGTGTATGCCCATCATAAAATCTGGAGATTACTAGGCCGTTCTGGATTGCAATGTTGAACCCAATGTCAGAAAGCCTCCAAAGGTCATGGGTCTACCTACAGGACAAACTTCAAAAAGCATTCAGGAATGGTTCAACGCAAGATGCTGGATTGTTCTGAAGTGACCAGCAATGAGTGCAGACCTAAATTTCATACAACACCTGTGGAAAGGTCCGTAAACAGCAGTTGGGAGAACTGTAGAGAGGTGCAGGAAACTCATCCAAGGAAGCAGGCAAGTGACATTATTTTGACCAAGGACTGTGCTATCGAAAAGTAAGTCTAGGGTGTCGATAATTTTGTTGATGCAATTTCTTCTTTTCTGATTTAAAAGCATATACAGTATTAAATTCAGAACCCAAAATGTAATATTAACAGAGAAAGAATTGTGGAGGTCAAATACTGTCTAGAGGAAATTGTGAGTTTTGAAGAAAAAAAAATGTAAGATTGGCAATATTCTTGGCCATAACCTTAATATTAACGGACAACTAAATCCAAGTAGTAAGTAAGAAGCTGAAAATGTCATGCTCCTTGTGGGAGTATTTTCCTCACTGAAAAAAAGGGAATTTCATTAGAATGTCAACCAGGGAAGCTGAATACACACAGTTTATTACTTTCAAATTTACTTAATTTACTAATTTACACTTCCATGTGCTTAAGTCCAGCAATTAATTATAGTTTTGATGAATAGACTGGCAGACAAAGCTTTGGGGCCATTGCACTTCCCCCTCCTATCTTTCTATACACACAACAGTAATTTAATATAGCTACGCCCTTCTACAAACAGTATAGAAATATTGAGTTTTGGAAAGAGATTGGATCTGGAAACATTTAGATTATGTTATTTGGTTCATGACTACAGAATTATTCTGCCCCAAAATTTGACATTTTTACCAATGACTGCACCAGTTTATAGTCAGTTTTATTCTACTTAATCATTGGTGGGATTTTTTTAAGGGGGAAATGCTGTTTTTTCCCATGGAATCCCAATACTGCTGGTTACAGCTCGCTGTATTCAACTAAGGTCTAACAGGAAAATAAAAATCATCTCAAACAGAACAGTGGCAATCAATGGAATTTCATGTTCTTACCGAAAAAGGTGGTAATCTTTATTACATTTATTTTGTCTGCATACACTAAAATATATCACACAATTGTTAGCAATTTGGGATCTCAGGCAAACATTTAACCCCTGTACATCCACCTGTGCCTAAATACAAATTCTAGTCACAATACAGAAATGCTGTGGTTCTAAATATCGCCCATGTGTGTGTGTGTGTGTGTGTCCTAACAAGCTATGGAAGAACAAGGTACCCGCACTGCTGATGGCAATCAGATGTAGCCTTCACAATATAGACAAAGCTCTCTGGATCAGGAAAATAAGATTATATTCAGTGTTGGACCTGTGCCTCCGAGCAGCTGCCTCTATTGCCCACCCCTCAATCTAGCAGTGTACGTAGCCTCACATGATGCAAAGCACTAAAAATCATCTAATGGACTATTAACAACTTGCAAACAAAGCTGGCACGATGTGCATGCACAACAGCCGTGATTCAGCTGCTGACGAGAGCAGGGAGAACTGTGTGACAACGCTGTATACTGTGCTATACTTCCTAATGTTGTCTGAAACCCAGGTAATGACTGAGAGGTTTTCACTATGGTTTCCCTGCTGAAGAGAAAGGTTATGAATCTTTTAAGACCCAGAGCAGCTCTACCACAGTGCCACTAGTGTTAGGTTTTAAAACGTTGTAACCCTGGCTTTGGATGTCAATGACACCCCAACCTGTATTAAAGGATGTTCATTCATGATACTGTAATAAAAGCTGAAATAAAAACAATGTATAAAACGGAAAAATTCACTCAAACTGTAAAAAAAAAAAAAGTTACCATCTGCAAAACCTGTACACGGCACAAAAAAAAAAAAAATGATAATGGCATGGGAACCCAAAGTGCAAGATCAGCAAACATCTCTGACAATGAGAGCATGTATGCTTCCTATATTTAGGCAATACATATGTTCTTAGGTTCCATTACACACACAATATACTAAGAGTTCCTCTTAAGCAGCTTGAAAAAACTCTGTTTAAACTTTTACTGTTGTGATGACATCATTCGGGGTGTGAGCAGGTCTGGAAAGGACACAAAATATGAGCGCTGGCAAGGTGGTGGCAGATACAGCTCCATAGTTTGCTCATAGCTTTCCCCTAAGCATAAGAAAACTATGTCTAGGCTGTACATCCCCCTGTGCTAGGCACAGGAGGGGGATGTACAGTTAAAGGGAGGGTATAAGAATTCAACTATGGCCTTTAAATATTTTTTTTCTATGCAAAATAAGAGCAAGAGGGTTGTTTTGTGTCTTTTTTTTTTTTTTTTTTTAATAAACACGATTTGAGAGTAATGATACATAGATGACAAGAGTATTACAAGAATATTTTCTATACTAAGATCCATCTACTACTTAGTAATGGTCATCTGAATGGTTAATGATGCACATTATGGGACTTATTTGGTGCTAGAAAAGGTGCAATTTTGTCCCTTGGTAAAAACCATATTATGCTGCAGGGGGAAGTACATTTTAAGTCGGTGGCAAATCCTGGCTTGATTCAAAGGTACAAGTACAGTGTAGAAATAACTCTGCCTAGCATTAGTGCTAAATGGAAAAGGAGGCAGCAACACTAACCCACACTAACCGTTTGACAGACAAAGTTGGACTAAATGTTGACTTGATCACCAATCTCTGCTGCAGGAATCAATGGATCTCATTACATTACACCAGCTGAAATAATCTGTTCAATTCCAGCTCATGTTGTGATTTTTACACCCATCTTTTATATACAGTGAATCTCCTATTCTTAAATGTTTTTCCTTGTTTCCTTTTTAGGGAACAGTTAAGTCTCCTTTACTGTTAGAATGTTATTTTTTCTTCTGTTTATTGAGGGCAATAAATAGGAAAACATCACACAATTTAGGACAAAAAATAAACAAACTTACTGCAAAAACACAGGTATATGAGTAATCTTTCATTCCTAAATAGGGTACATATGATGTCATTTTCCAGCTATCAGATGCTGGGCTTGAAGTTCCATCTAAATAAAAAAGGGAAGTTTTTTTGGCTTCCTCCACTGCAATGAAACAAATGACTAAGCATGGATGGGTTTAGTACTCCTGATGCAACTTTCATTAATAATTAAGATTTTCACAAGTTGCGTGAAACTTGCACCAGTCAGCAACATATAACTTCTACAAATACTGTGAAAACTTACCACAAACCCCTGCCAGAAAGGAGTTACTGCTGCTCACTATTATATCTTACAATACCTCTGGTAGTGGTCTGCACACAGCTCAAGATAAATGACATCAGTAGTTGGTCAGAAGGCGGCCACAAATTACAAATATACACAAAGGTCACGGGGGTACGATACCTTTAAGGAGAGTTCTCCTGTTTTACTAATAGCTTACAGCACTTGAATTGTACAACATTTTTGGGGTACTCCACACCCCCTTCATCAAGATCATGTTACAGATAAATGGTGAATATATAGATGTAAACTGTTTGCAAGATCATGAGGGCATGTAATGCCATAAATCATTCCCTTTCCTACTGCCCAAATTTAACACAAACATAACAAAATGTGAATGTAGTTATAAAATGGGATGAATACTCCTTGGAGGTTTAGTGTAGCCATTGTGTCCTCTCTGTCAATGTTATAACAATACAACGTTTTCCCATTTTGGCAGTGTCTGCATACAAAAGATAACTAGAACTGGTGGGCTTGAATTCTGGCTGGTGTCTACTGTAAGCGCCTGCTTTGGACAGGGGGTAAGGGAAGCTGCTACTGGAAAAGCACACTGAAAAAATTAGATACACACATGACAAATGTACCATTTGGACTTGTCACTTGATAACCGAATGGTGTCCCAGTTTGGACACATGCATGAAAAATAAAATTCAAGCAGGCCAAAAGATAAGTTCAGCTCCATGCCATGTTTCCTGTCACCCAATGGAAGGACACAGAAGCCAGCACAGTCATCAGCACACACAAAATAAAAAACAACAAAAGAAACAAAAAAACACACAACTTTCAAAGTGAATTTTCAAACCAATCAAATAACAGAAAACAATTTTGGGGGCCACACATACACATTTTCTGTCAATTTGGTCTTGACTCTATAATTTACAGCTCTAAACAACCTCTCTCTGCTGCAGGGGTCAGTGTGTCACCCAGACATAAAATCATACATATAACTCTTGTTGCTATTTTAATCAATTGTATTCTACAAACCCCGCAAACACCAGGGTTTACTAAGAGATATACAAATGCACAATTATGGGCATAGTTCTGCAATACCCAGAGCATATAATGGAGGTAGACACCAACATATGAAAACACAGGTAACAATTAGACAATTTACTTTAATTTTACAGTACTGACTTGTGAATTTTTGTGAAAGTACCACAAACCTGTTCTACAAACAAAGCAAATAGCTTTGCTAAGCTTTCTATCATTACGCCAGCATTCGGTGTATAAAATTCCAAAACAGGCATCCACACGTAAAGAGATATTTGAGTTATGCAGCCTAACTAGAACGGCACAAGTTAAACAATGGAAGTTTGTAACACTCGTGTAACTGGAGCGGACCCAGCTAGGTTCATCTTTCTATTATATGCAACAAATTTATATCATTTAGACAAAAAAACACTAAACTAATTGTGTTTTTCTCTTTAGACATAGCTTTAATTGGTGTGGAGTACTGAAGCATCTCAGATGGGCAACTTCACATACACATCTGTTGACAACTGATCATTTTCTCACTCATTATCAATGACTTCTTTACTTTTCATTATACTTATTTTTATGTACACCTAGAGCTATCTATACGTGCAGATCTAGGGCCTTGGCCAGATTAGTGGATGACTGATTACTTGACAATCTGGCTACACCCAACAGCTCATGATGTTGGCACTCAGGCCGAGCTACAATCACATACATTTCATCAGTTACGATTTAGTCAAAAAAAAGTTACCCTTTCGGCTGATCAGATTTGACCATGACTTAACGAGTGAGGAAAGGGACCTGCATTTTGTGCAGGAATCTGGTTAAACAGCTGCAGGACAGTACATACAGCGAGGGATTCCCATGCAAAGAAAAGAGGAAAGATAACACAATCTCTGTCACTTTGAATGCACAAAATTATGTACAATTAAAAAGCAAAAAAACTAATTTTATTGTAGCAACATTTTAACTCGTCTTTGTGATATAATTAATCTTTAATACGATTTCTGTATTTCTTTCATGCAATCATCTGATGCCAAGAGACGTTACACTAAAAGGAATCTCAATTTAAGGCTACAGGTGAAATATACATTTGAAAAAAAAACAAAAAAACCTTCACAAGAGACTTTAAAGTTGATTTGCACAACAGTGGCCTAAACAGGGAAAGGGACTGTCCTGACTCCAATCACTTGGAGAACAGTCAGACTTCACAACCCATCAGCTGTTAATGGAGATGCCAGTAAAGTCACAATCTGCCTTTCTAGTTGAAAAAGGACTGAATATTTTTATACTAGTAATTCAGTTAGGTAGGGATCATGCCCAGAGGAGAATCAATGGTGCTTCTTGGTAACAACCTACTCAAAATAGAAACTAGAGCTGCAAGACAGCAATAGCGGAAGACAAAAGTTAACGCACCAGTTTATCTAGTATGAAGTATTGTGTGACAGCTACAGAAAGTGTGGCTACTCACTAGCATTAAGAAAATGCAGGTGACACTGCAAGACAAACACAACCATGTTTCACAAATGGTATGTAACCAGCACTTGCAACCATGTTCACATGAGGATGACAACCCCCTGATCAGAGCTGCAAGTGCTATAGCTACATAACTCTTCAATGGCAGATGGTCTTCTGTTATTGCAGTGTTGCAACTATGGTTTCCATGTAGACTAGGTTTTATTAAGAATTCCTGTACATGCTCCCCTCCCTAACTATTACCAAAATTAGGCAATTAAAAAAAAAAAAAAAAAAACCACTAATAAAAGCATGATTTTTTTAATCATGCTGTGAGGCACTTCTGCCTTTACAGCACCGGGGTCATGAGTTCAATTCCCGACCATGGCCTTAACTGTGTGGAGTTTGTATGTTCTCCCTGTGTTTGCGTGGGTTTCCCCCAGGTGCTCCGGTTTCCTCCCACACTCCAAAAAACATACTAGTAGGTTAATTGGCTGCTATCAAAATTGACCCTAGTCTGTCTGTGTGTGTGAGTGTGTGTGTGTGTGTGTGTGTTTGGGAATTTAGACTGTACGCTCCAATGGGGCAGGGACTGATGTGAGCGAGTTCTCTGTACAGCGCTGCGGAATTAGTGGTGCTATATAAATAACTGATATCTAATACTTACCCATCACTCATACACTGGATGTGTTGGCACCCAGCAGTCTCACAGCTGCGTTATACATATCCCCCTCCCGAGTTAGTCTGCTTTTAAAATTAGAGAAACAGTTTATGGATCTTCTGCTGACAATTTTTAAGTTTACAAAATGTGGTCATCACAAGAATGACAAAGGACCAGAGTTTTACATAGCAGCCTATTTTAATTGGCAGAAAAGTGATGTGATTTACAAGAAAATTAAATTAACTACAAAGTCATCAGGCTGACACCACCCTATGGGCTAGATTTACTAAGGTGCGGGTTTGAAAAAGTGGGGATGTTGCCTATAGCAACCAATCAGATTCTAGCTTTCATTTAGTATCTTCTACAAAATGATGGCTAGAATCTGATTGGTTGCTATAGGCAACATCCCCACTTTTTCAAACCCGCACCTTAGTAAATCTAGCCCTATGTCTGAATTGGTCATCTATTAAGGGAAAAGTATACAAGTTTAGTACACCAATACTCAGAGCCTAGATTGTTAACATTTAGGGTCCGATTCATTAAGGGGCGCAAAGCAAAAAAAAAAAGTAACTTTGCACACTGACCAAATCATGTTGCATTGGATCGGCAGGCAAATTTAACATGTGTGGACAGATTTATAGTTGGGTAGGACATGTCCTAGATCAACTTTAAATTTCAGTGTAAAAATAAAGCCATCAAGTATGTGTGGGCTACAACAGCCAGTATTTCCCTTATGTGCAACATAATAAACTTATTTTCACCACTTGCATTTTGTCCAGGAGAAAACTTCTTTTTTTGCCTTAATGAATTGGGCGCTTAGAGTAAATTAAGAAGATTGCCCTATTTGTGTATAAGAAATATTTGTCTGGGTTTTCCTGTACATGGCACTGAAAATAAGAAAAAACAATTCCAGTATATCGTAAGAATGAGCTCTCGTCCTGAAAGACAATAAGATTTACTTATTTAGAGTTAAAAAAAAAAAAAAATAACTACAATAATAAATAATAGTTATTCCGGGTGAACGCTACACATCAAATACACAAATCATTATCTAATGACTAAGGGACAAAATAACTCCAGTCATTAAGCAATTTATATGGCTTTATACAAAGCAAATGCTCACTTTAATATCCCGGCACTTTGTTGCAGTGTAAAAAGAGGTTACTCCCAGGTTTGAAGTACATCACATACAAAAGCTAGTGGATAAAACCAGGCAAAATATTTCATTATTTGGTCACAGAACAATTTTGCAAAATTGTAGCTCCCATTGGTACAAACTCAGATAATGCAGAGAAAAACATGTACATATCATCATTATCACTATTTATGTATATAGCGGCACTGATTCCGCAGCGCTGTACAGAGAACTCACTCATCAGTTTCTGCCCCATTGGAGCTTACAGTCTAAATTCCATAACATACACACACAGCCACACAGAGACAGACAAACACAGACTAGGGTCAATTTTGTTAGCAGCCAATTAACCTACCAGTATGTTTTTGGAGAGTGGAAGGAAACAAGAGCACCCGGAAGAAACCCACGCAAACATGGGGAGAACATACAAACTCCTCACAGATAAGGCCATGGTCGGGAAATGAACTCATGACCCCAGTGCTGTAAGGCAGAAGTGCTAACCACTACGCCACCATGCTGCCCACAATATCACCTCATGATTATACAGAAATAATGTGGAAAAACTGTCTGCTTACAAGGCTTATATTCCCAGTTTACCTAGTTTTTAATGTTCTGCCTCACTCCCTCCATTGGAGTTCTCTACTGGGAAAATGTAGTTTAGGAAGAGACCGGAAATAAAAGAGGGAAACAAAGTCCCCTTTCAATGATGAGGGAATTATCCAGATCCCAACACTTTTCACACGGACGTTTGCAAACGTTTTTTCCTATCATGTCAAAACACCAAAAACCATATTGTGTTTATATAGCCGTTGCAGTGTTTACAAGCGTATTCAATATACGTTCATCCCAAACGCGCGTGGAAACGCTTCTTAACCGTATCTTATTGTTTCTACATTGTGCTTCCATTGCGATGAATGTTTAACTGCATGGACATAAGTTAAAGCACTAAAATGGAACAAGGAGCATTACAAATAAGCATATAGCAAGTTAAACACAGATAAAGACACAAATATGTACAGTATAATTTGGTACAATTATTTTTAATCTTAATTTGCATTAAAACTGCATGCAAAACATCATTTTAACACCAGTGGATATGTAGCCTTACTGCTGTATTCTGAGACTTTACATTTACAAAGGCTAAATGTGATGTTTTATGTTTGGATTACTAGGAAATGGGTTTTGGTATCCTATAAATATTTTACCTACTGTTGGTTAATTCCACATATTTTGCTTTGTAATTTTAGTAGCATTCCACTTAAACAATCCCTATAGCTGCTTGATTCATTTATTACAGTGAAAACTGGGAAACGTTCCAAAGTAATATATGCAATTCCTGACATTCCAGTGGGTAAACTAGTGTGTGATATTCAGGTCTGAAGAAAAAGAAATATCTGAGCAGCGTATGAACTTATATAAACAAAATAGGACACTTAAAACAGAAGTCTATGGACAGGTGGACATTATCTATATAATATAGAGGAATTGATCATTTACTGAATAGAAAATGCAAGTTTACTCAGTAAAACATACAGCTCTGTGCTTTACTTCAATGCTTGTACCTACGTGCGTATCTGCCTCTATCTTCCACTTCTTCTTGCGTCACTCACCATCTTAGACTAAGGGGTAAATGTATCAAGCTGAGAGCTTTCCGGCGGGGTTTGAATAGCGGAGATATTGCCTATAGCAACCAAACAGATTCTAGTTATTTTGTAGAATGTACTATAAAATAAATGATAGCTAGGGGCATATTAAATTGTTGGCGTTACAGCCAAAAGTAACGCGGCTCGTGCACTATTACTGTCATTACGATAACAGTGCGCGTAAATACCGGTATTACGGTACTTTTCTCGCTGGATTTCAGCTCGCGGCTCCTTCTGCGAGCTGAAATCCGGCTTACTTTTACCGTAATACCAGTAATAGTTTTTCCGCGGAGGAAAACGCGGACAATTGAATATGCCCCCTCGAGTCCGATTGGTTTTTCAACCCCGCCGGAAAATTCTCAGCTTGATACATTTACCCCTAAGAGATGTATCCACTCTACGTCCAGAACATGCTGCATTATCTCACTTCCCCTTACTCTGCACGCACTACAATTCACTGGAGGTATAAAAACTACTTGTATAGTACAACCATATATTAAGCAGCACTTTCTAGAGAATATTTTATCATTCATATCAGTCTGTTTTATTGGAGCTTATAGTGTAAATTCCCCAACACACACACACACACACACACACACACACACACACACACACACACACTACTGACAAAGAATGGACCTAAGATAATAAACCTACCAATATGTTTTTAGACAGTGGGAGGAAACCCTCACACGCACACACACCGGGAGAATATACAAACGTCACACAGATAGTGATGTGACGTGACATTAACAAAGCATGGAAGCTTTATTAGTGTAGAAGCTCCGTAATGAGAGCGCACTGGCGGCTGCGGCCGTAACAAGAACAGATGTGTCCTCTACAGGTAGCAGTTATAAATATAGTTTAAACACTGCATGACTTATGCTTTTTAACGCAAGTGCAATGCACTCACCTAATATTGAAAGCCATCCTGCTTTGCGTGTCTATACCTATTTACGTTCATACTTGCAGCTGTGTGCGTCTGTGTTGGAGATAGGTTTTTGAGGTACACATCGTTTTCTATTAATGGAGTTTCTCCCATTTACTTCAATAGACCATTCATTTTAAGGTCATTTCTATACACTGTAAACCCTACTGAAATTAATGAGCGAGGTCAATGGAGCCTTTATCTGGATGCATTCAGAAAGGCAAACTTTACTATAACAGGCAGGCGGGGGGGCTTAAACACACCTAATCTCACCTTCATTTTTTTAATAAATAACATTTAAAACACAACATCCTGACCCATAAACCAGTAACAGAATACCAGTAAAAGCCACAGTCCTCACACATTTAGGCTGGGCATACATGTGCAGATTTTGTTGGCCAATGCGGCTGGCCTATATAGATGTGTTAGATCTAATAGCTTTCACACTGGATATATTTTAAAACTGTGGACAAATCCAAATGTACTTATGTGTATTTGTGTATGTAAATAAAATATATTTACTGTATTTCTCTTAAATAAGATTTAAATATCCACAAAAAGGTGAACAAGGAGACATTAAACTGAAACACACCTATTCTTCTAAACAAATTTATTTTGTTAAATAAACACTGTCCTGGTCTAGGCTATAGTTTGACATAGAAAAGGCAGCTCTCTCCGAGTTTACTTTGAGGACCCTTTTGTGGTAATCGTTTTATCAAACACAAAACTCAAAAACCCATTTCATTTGCTGGCACAAAAAACCAATGTAATAGTTAGGCAAGACAAGCTGTATATGGATTTGGGGGCCATATCTATGTTTCCTAGCATAAAGAAGTAGCATACAAAGTAAAGACCTTCCAGTTCTATTGGGATTCTTGCAAAATATTTGAAGTATTAGCGCTCGTTCAAACACATAGTTCATCCCATATGTTAATCTCACTGATCGCTTTGATCAACAAGTAAAAAAACACAACTGTACTTCAGAGCAGGTCAAAACACACAATGTAATGGTAATAAAATGTTATGGAGGTCCATAAAAATTATTCCCAATCTTGAGTTGCGAGCCCCCACTCACAGGAGCACAATTGCAGGACTACATAAAACACTGCTGCCATATTTGCCCAGCCAGAAACAGCACTAAACCTAAATGAAAGACTGGGTGTTTGTTTTGTTTTCTTAAATAGTTTCCATCCAAATACTATTTGTTGTAAGCATCGGAAACATTCCATATAATAAAGGTTACAGTAAAATAAGAGCAGGTTAAGTACTCAAAATACAAACAGTTTGTAACAAACAAAATATACGTATAGAAACAAGAACTTGCAATGCAGATTTTAAATCAATATTGAAGGGGGGGGGGGCTAGAAACAGGAGGGTAGTCCATGAGCTTTCAGGAGAGAGTAATGTTTTTGAAAACCAATGCAAGTCCCCATGCAAAAATGATTGTGGGAGGTCGTCCACAGGGCCCCCACTTTGTGGAAAGATGCAGAGGAGTTTCTCTGAATGCATGTTATGCAAACAGGCAGCAAGATGTGTTTAGGGTCATGCGGGAATGCAAAGTCTGTTCCTCAATGACCGTGACATTGGTGACCAAGAAGATCACTTCCTTGCAGAATGACTCCACTTCAACAGGAGCCCGAGGTACCTGGGAATATCCTATGGAGCCTATTGGGCATGTTATAGTCATTCTCCTTGATATATACATTAATGGAGGATTTTGCAATTCATTTGTAGACGTCAGCCCAATGCTTTGGGTCTACTGATACACTATGAACAGCTTCCCACTGTGATTAGAATGAATCCCTCTCACAATTTGGAATGGGTTGAAGAGCATTATAAAGCATTGAAATCAGGCCCTTCAAAAGGATGGTCAGAGAGACAGAGGCTCCTGAACATGAAGGCGGGTCTACACAGAAGGCAGGTCTTAATAGTAAGGAGGTAATGTCCAACCTGCAGGTACTAGTGAAACTGTTCCTTGGAGAACCCTAGTAAGTCAGAAAGATCAGAGAACTGGGGAAAGTAACCGCACTCTAGGAAGGTTATTTAAAAGCAGATTGCCAGATTTAGACCACACACAGAGGACATGTGTAGTTTAAGACCTGGAGGAAAAATTGGATTAGCCCAGAGAGGTATGACTATGATAGGATGGGAGACAATTTGGCCATTTAGTTACATTGGCTCCAAATAGCTAAGGAGAGACAGAACACAGGGTGTGTACGTGTGGGATTAGGTCTTTGGGCCCACGGTAGCTAATTGAGGGAACTTCCATCCAAACTCTGGTGTCTGGGGGACAGCATCACCGGGAGCAATGCACTACACATGCTGAGTAATAGTACTTAAAAAAAACTAGGACTGCCCAGGCCACATGCTGCAGAGGACATTTGAAATGAAAAACTGTTTTAATATACATGGATAAACAATAAAAAACTCACTGGGCCTGATTCATTAAGGAAAAGTAAAGAAAAAAAAAAAAAATAGTATACCCTCCTGGACAAAACCATGTTACAAAGCAAGGGGTGCAAATTAGTTTATTATTTTGCACAAAAGATAAAAACTGGCTGTTTTTCCATGTAGCACAAAAATTCTTGATAGCTTTATCTGTACACTGAAATTTAAAGCTGATTTAGAATATGCCTTACCCCAACTATAAATCTGCCATCACATTCTAAATTTGCCTCCCCCTCCAATGCAACATAGTTTTGTAAAGTTACTAATTTTTTGCTTTACTTTCTGTAAAGAAACGGGCATGGTGTATGGAACCAGTGTTACAACCCCTTAATCTAATCCATAACCGGACTGCACTTTTTAGCCATGTTGTTATTAGAAAGCATCAGTGATGGAGTTATAACATCTCAATGGAAAAGTACATCAGGGGTTAAATTCCAACTCCACAGGGAACACTCAGGAGTTGAGTGAATTAAGCTACCATTGTTATTTCTGTTTGCTCCCTATTGTTCACTAGTGAACTCTACAGACAGCCAGGAGCCAGACCCAGCAGGGGTCACCAGAGGGAAGACACCTGGGGAGGTTGGGGAGGGGGCTGGATAGTGTGAGAAGCCCACCAATCAAGACTTTTTGCAACTCCCCTGAGCAGGTCCCAAGGTGGGATTAAGAGGTAATAACAGAGGCTATCCTGGGAGCTGGACACGGATGTGACAGTCTTTGGCAAAGAGGTGATGCTCTGCCAGAGATGTGCTGAGGAACCTATCTTACTGGATTTATTTGAACTGATTTCCTCACTTGTTGGACCTGCTATCGTTAAGAGGGCTGTGCTGTATTTAATTTTGTACAGCAAAATAAATCATCCTTCTATTTTTCCCTCTAATACCATGTCCGAGTGATCTGGGACCCACGTATTGTCACACTCTCCTTAATGTATCCGGTCCACTATGTTTAAGTTTATGGCCTATTCATTGGAAACTGCTGCATTTGCATTAACAAATACAAACAAGACATATATTGTTAATATTAAAATGACAGGAACAGAAAATGCAACAAATATATACTTCCTTAAGCCTTATGTTAAACAATTCCAAGAACTAGTGAGAGTACAAGAAAATAAAAATATATCAAGAATGAATAACAGGTTCAAAAATGGCTGTCGAAGCCAATTTTACAGTCATTTTTGCAGAATAACTTACTGTATTATAAAGTCAATAACCAATAGAGCACTATTACAATAGCTCTGAAAATAGCAGTAAAAAAGAAGTATAACCATCTCGATCAACTAGGTAAATGATTTTCTACAGTTAATCCTTTAGTAATATATACAGTAAGAGGCAATCGTTCGCCCCAGCCTTCACTAACCCTGTTAAAACTTTATCCACAAGTTGTTGCTAGTTAGAGTGAGGGTGTAGCCCCCCGCCCGCCCCCACTCAGTCACTCAAACCATACACAGAGGAACATGCTCCCCTTTTCAAAATTACACCCCATTAGACATTTTGTCTGTCAGGGATCAGGGAAGGAACAGCGCTATAACCATCTCTGATAGCAGCTCTGAGCAGGACCCAGCAGTGGCTGGAGGAACCACTGCCGGTCAGGGTTCAGGGAAGGAACAGCGCTATAACCATCTCTGATAGCAGCTCTGAGCAGGACCCAGCAGTGGCTGGAGGAACCACTGCCGGTCAGGGTTCAGGGTAGGAACAGCGCTATAACCATCTCTGATAGCAGCTCTGAGCAGGACCCAGCAGTGGCTGGAGGAACCACTGCCGGTCAGGGTTCAGGGTAGGAACAGCGCTATAACCATCTCTGATAGCAGCTCTGAGCAGGACCCAGCAGTGGCTGGAGGAACCACTGCCGGTCAGGGTTCAGGGTAGGAACAGCGCTATAACCATCTCTGATAGCAGCTCTGAGCAGGACCCAGCAGTGGCTGGAGGAACCACTGCCGGTCAGGGTTCAGGGTAGGAACAGCGCTATAACCATCTCAGATAGCAGCTCTGAGCAGGACCCAGCAGTGGCTGGAGGAACCACCACTTAAACAGGGAGAAATGGGGAAAGTGCAGCAGATGAGTATATTTGGCTCACACCTTGAGGAGGTAAGTGGGTTTACCATTACTTTGCTTATGAATTACATCTCACTTTGCCAGCCCCACCGTTTTTAAAAACAAAGAAAAGAACACCATCTATTAATATAGTAGGATTAAAAGAACACTAGCAAAAAATAAAAATGTTCTTGTTAATAACAACCATGTGTTTCATGAGTTCCCAGCTGTAAACCAATTTGTCTTGGATTCTGCACCCGCCCTTTCCTGCCACCATATTTACAATATACCACTGTGCAGCACAGTGAATAATATTACTACCCGACAGTGCTGGGGACCACTTTCAACCAGAGAGCTATCAGCTTGGAGTTTGTTTCTTCTCCATGTAGGTTTCCATGCACTTATTAGTCATATAAAAAAAAAAAAAAACTGGGTCTTTGTAGGTATGGAACGGTAAATACAGGATTCTTTGGAAAGCTCTCAACCAAAGCTGCAGGTTGACCAAGCTGTGTGCAGGTGAAAGTATATGAGAATAAACCTTAACTGCATCTACTAACTAGAGTACACCACAGTGTTCTCCCCAGCACCTATTTCCCGGGTGCTCCATACGGATCTTTTTACTCACCCAACAGAGTCCTCTTATAGTAGCCATTGTTTCTCCTAGTATAACGGTCACTATGTAAGCACTACAAACAACCAGTCTGACCAGTGTAGGCAGGTATGGGCAATAACCTCCAACATTTTTCATTATTATTGCAAAGTATTACAACTGGCCGCACCCGGCTGCTTCTTAATGCCACCCGGCTGGCAACGTTTTCTGGGGAGAACACTGTGCCATGTCTCAAATACCTAATTTCAGACAAAGCGTGTTCATATCTATGTTTTGGAGTTATAATTAAGTATCTACAAAGTAGCCTAGACCACATGGCAGAATTGTCATTGAAGGTGGCAAATATTTTAATTTTAATAAACTTCTTTTAAAATAATATACATGGCAGTAAACAAGTTGAATGTATAGAGGTACTTGGTTATATTGTTAGATCTTACATAACCATGCAGCAAAACAATGGACCTCATCAAGAGTTTGAAAGCACTGCTACTATTGCTACCTGTTTAATACAGTCAAGTAATGGAAGGAACACGGGGGACCTAAACTAGGTCCAGTAGATGTTTTGTTTTTGCTCATGTTGTTTTTCTCACCAATTAATGCTGGTTGACATGACCAAGGAGAAAACAATGAAAGAAAGTTTAACCTCTATTGCCATATGTCATTTCAGTGCAACATTGAACTTTCATGTACAATGACCATATGATGTATTACTTCTGCAACAGCGAAAATGGAAAGTGCCTGCTTTTGGCAAGAAGTTTCCAAAGGATAACTATACCCAATTAACTCCATTATTTCTGATATTTGATAAACTGTGACAACATGAGGTCTGAGTTCCCACAGCTACACAAGAAATCAACCGTACTGCAAATTCTTCAATGTGTAATAAAGACCAAAAGTTAAAAATATAGGCTTCATGCACTACTGACAAGTAGTAAACTGTAGAAAAATAAAAATGTAATCCTTTCGTAGGTTACATGGTTTAGTGTCACTAGGGTGCATTAGAATCAGGCACACATGTACATACAGTAAGGTACAGGCTACTTATGTTCCCAGAAGTGAAAACATACCACCTTCTGTTTTCAGTACTGAAAAGCCCAGGTTTCTTATTGCGGGAGCATATACAACTACAGACTGTTGCACCAACGTTTAGAGCAGGGGTGTCCAACCTTTTAGCTTCCCTGGGCCACATTGGAAGATGACGAGTTGGTTTAGGGCGCACATAAAATACACTAACACTAACGATAGCTGATCATCCAAAAAAAACATAGAAAACATAGTTAACATATTAAACTTACTTGGAAATAAAGTTAGTAAGAGTTAGGAAACCTGTTGCAGAATCATGATTAAAGCAGTAGTCCCATTACCGGCTGCAATTTAACTTACCTGCATCTGCCCCTTAGTGGGGTTCGGGGAATTAAATGCCAAAAACTTTTTTTTCCTCTCTTTCTGCACCCATGAATAATTTTTTTTATTGACCAGTTTGAAATGGTCACCGATATAGGTAGCATCAGGAGGACTAATAGAAATCTACAGAGATTTAAAGATAGGGTGGCGGGAAAAATGGCTCATGGAGCAGCCTCCGATTAGGGTAACAGTGGGTGATAATTTCACCCTACTCAGCACTGCACATTTAAAATGGTTTAAAATATTAAAAATACAGTCATCTCTTTATATTTATATTAGATACATACAGAGAACACAGCTAGTTCATAATTGCATAGTGCAGAAAGTCCAAATTCAGAGCAACAACAATAAGATACTGGATAATCTTTCACTGCTGCTGATAGTTTGCGCGGGTGACTCCTCTGTGTTGCTCTACGCAATGGATGTCGGGTGTGATGATGTCACCCCCGACATTCACTGCGAGCACCGCACAGAGGAGGAGACCAGAAAGGGAGCCGGAGCGCCAGCTGACGTGACCGCAAGGTAAGTATTTTCTTTTTTTTTTTTTCCAGAATATTTTTTTTCATTAACAGCGCTGCCCCCTTGCCACAACCGCTGGGCCACATTTACAAACGGGCTGGGCCGCGGGTTGGACAACCCTGGTTTAGAGCATATCTGGAGTGTGAGAGAACACTGTGGAGAGGATGCTGGTGTACCCAGATATACAGAGAACTGCTGGAATCCCGGTGGTAGAAGTATAGAGTACATTAAGACTGTAGTAAACCACAAGCCCATGAAACAAGGTTTATTTTATGCCAAGCAACAAATATATGTATATAAAGAAGATGATTAAATGAGAGGTAGTGAATGAGATTATACAAGCAATACCTGCAGGTCATGTCTGTCTTTGCGTCATTTTATGTGATGTCACGAGAGAGAGAAGGCAAAGAAAAAAAAAAAAAAGTGTTTCATGTTGCTGAAAGCTCAATATTAATATCTGATTACTGCAAACGCATATTTACTTTTCAATGGATAGTAGGGCACAACCCTACTTCGATTACACACAAACTTCAAAGAGTGAAATTACTGTAATGGTTTAGTTGCAGAGTCCACATTACTGAAATCACACACACATCCTCACATTATAGGATTTCACCCGTGAACAGACTTGCATTAATTGTAACTTACACTTTATGAATCAATATCCTCCACAGCTTTAGTTGTTGCAACTGTTAAAATGCTAAACGATTTGCCAGGCAGGTCTGAAACAGTCCACATGAAGTGTTTTGTGTGGTTTTCTATGCATGAAACATAGAAGCAGCCTGGGTATTATAAGCCTTCTATGCTCGGAAGAAGACGTTTTCAAAAAAACAAATTGGGGTGTGTGTGTGTGTGTGTGTGTGTGTGTGTGTGGTGGGGGGCGTCATTCGCACTAATTCAATATACTAAGAAGGGCAATTTTTGTTTCAGCGGTGGCTAATTCATGAACATTTATGTATATAGCACATCTTTAGAAGAATTAGGCTAAAACTAGCTGATGCACATTATCATCAATTTAAACAACTTCTATACAACTGGCACTTTGCTTACAAACATTTTCAACGTCCTGGCGACGCTCCTCTTGTAGTTTCTCTTTGTGTGACACACCTATGTGAAAATTATTTTGTTTTAGTTAAGAAAATCCATCTGAGGTTTTCTTTATTACTGCAGATCCCCTCACTGCATATGTGCTTCTTTGAACACTTTAAATCTATTCTACCTCAATACGTGTGACACAAATGTGTTCTGATACACTGGGTGGAAACAACTGAGCTACCACTACACTCGATAGAGAGCAGATCTTGTACCCACATCCTGTGACGTCCACGTTTGTTAGCAAATAGCAGGTTTCTACATATTCCACCCATAAGTCACAAAGGATGTGTCTTCAACAAAACCATTCTAAGTTGATAGATATAAAAGTGTATCGCTCATAACATGGATTGGGTAAATACCAGCCTCCTGGGCTTTGTTTACATTCAGATCCTTTTAAATAGTTATTTTGACAGAGCACCAATGAAGGAGCCCTGGAATTAATTGATCAATCATTGATCAAACACCAGATTTTATAACTATTTCTCAACATTAATACAACCTAAAAGGGAAACAGATTTTCCTTACTACAACAAAACATGCACATGGCAACAGTCCTTACTGCATAACATCGGTCCTTTAGGTCCCTATAAATACTCAATTCCTTCATCAGTAAGACTGGGTACACACTACAGGGCTTTTAGACGATTGTTGGGCCAATCACACGATAAATGACTGTTCGGCCAGATATCGCATTAGAGTGTACACTGTAATGATGAACGATTATCCTTTCATTTGCTTTTTAAACCGAACTCAAAGCCTCGTTCAATGACGGAACAATCGTTCCAATTCTGCAGTGCGTTTGCACGCACAGCCAGCAGTATCCATAGATCTCTATGGAGTGTGCAGCCACAATATTTTTAAGCCAACTGTTATGACAGATGAAGATCACAGACCTGAAGGTAAATCTTGTAAAATGTGTTTAGTGTGTACACATGAATTGGTAGTTTTCTATAAAAATAATTACTTTTGCACTCAGCAACAGCTAGACTCCCAGATTCTGCACTTAATCCATGCCACCAGCACTAGACCCATCCTGTCAACCACAGTCCACATGGGAGCAGTAAATAATTGATTTGGACCTTGTAACCAACTGATTTGGATCTCGCATCCCCATCTGCTCCACCAATTGCTAAACAGTTTTCCAGAGTCAGAGAAGGGGGAATGTTGAGAAATCTGATTATGTCAACAGTGGAAGAATACTTGGAATGTGGGAAGTTCTACTGTGCAGGAGTTAAACTAAAATAAATGGTAATGGGATCCCTTCGCATATATTCTACAAGAGTGTGTAACCGATTACAATAGCAGGAAAGAAACCTAACATGGTTGACACTATGGATATAAGCGTCCTTTAAACATAAATATTTGTCTGGAAATGGAACATATTGGATCCTTTAATAAATATTTCAAAACCATACCTAAAGCAATTTTAGGTATATTTTTTCCCCTTACCAGCTTAGTTAGTACACATATAAAAATTATATATATATATATATATATATATATATATATATATATATATATATATATATATATATATATATACACATATATACACACACACATACACATACATACATACACACACACACACGATATGCTATGATGCATACATTTAAATATTGCGTAAATGCTCATGTGGACTGCTAATTATTTTAGGCAACTGAGAGCAATACACTCAATGCACCATGCATGATAGTAGTCTGTGTGTTAAAAGGTCCACTGGACAGACTGAGATCACTACAAGGTTTCACGCGTGGTGGATTGAGAGAATTAATCTCCACTGTCTAGATTAATTTGTTGCCCAGATGATCGATGACAATATTTAAATGTACGCATTTTAGTATATTGATTGTGACTAACTATAAAACGTACTACACTGTTCGACTCTCCATTTTTCTCATTTACACATACATAAAAGTTGAACATTCCATAAGCAGGGAAAGTATTTTGAAAGGGACTATAATAAATGTGCTTACGCCCAACAAATCAAAGTTAAAAACCTGTTTGAACATATCCATACACCACTTAATTTATAGTGTATATCATATTCAATAGCTTCGGCAGCATGTCACACTAAGGAAAGTACACAATTAGCAAATTAATATACACAAAAATGATTAACATTCATGGACTGTGCCAGAGAAATGGCAATTGCTTGCAGGGCTCCATGTAAGAGAACATAAATACAATCTAAACTAATTCATGCGCTTCCCATTATGCTATTAATAAACACATACATGTCTCCAGGGATTGATAACTTACTGTCCTTGGCAAGCTATCATCAGAAATATTTTAACTCTTCAAGGAAATAGCGTACTGAAAAATAAAAGTTTTGTTCATATAAAAAATAAAAGTTCTGAATGTAATAGTGTAGTATCCCGTGTGACGGAGAAGCCTTATAGGGCAAGAAATTGTACTTGTTAATTATATGGGCACCACTTGAACAACTGCAGCCCAACAGTAGTTCAGGTAACCTTTTGGAGCTGGGTTGATTTTAGAAAACATATGGGAAGGTGGTGAACTAAACATGGATGACTCACATCCCTGGGGAGGGCAGCGATTCCACATCCGTCAGCACGTAAGTTTGGCAACAATTATTCTCGAGATGGGAAAGGGGGGACCCATCAGTCATTCCAGGGATTTGTTACCTTGAGCAATCACCATGCCTGCTGAAGATAACAGTATACTTGGAATGACAGGTGGGCAGAGACCATGTGTTATTCAAGCCTTCCATATAAGAAAGTACTAAAGAAAACTATCAATAAGTCCCACCAATTAGTGGGATAGGCTTATTGAATTACATCACCTCCAGGGGCTAGTTATACTCGTTCCACGGAAAGAACTTAGAGATGGCATTTTATTAAAGGTAGTTGACCAACCAAAAGAGATTCGTGCAGGAAATTATATTGCAACAGAATGGTTTCATTTGGCTTTTTACAAATGGAACTCTTGCAGTTAAAATTAAAACACACACATGATGGGATAATGGCTGTTCAGCTCCAGACTGGAATGAGAAGAAGTTATTTTGAGCATGGCATGTGGGAGACACTTTATGTTACCATAGTTACAAGCAGCATATGGAACTGCAAATCTCAAACTTCATTTTCAGTGCTCTGAGCAAGTGATCGTTCTTCTACTGAACATTCACAATGTACGTTATTAAAAATTGCTTTATTAAGTAAAGGTGGTGCGTGGCGTGTATTCAGCATATCTTAATGTTGTTATAGCTGCTATACAGTGATCTGTGATACACTTCTGCGTAGGCAAAGTGATCTTTCAAATTACTGATTGAAAGAAGAATTGAGAGATAAGGCCACAAACTGTAAATCAGTAGCATTTGCTACTGATTTACCTGGATATTAAAGAAAAAAAAGAATGCCACGTAAACTAAATAAATTCCAAATTTAAAGAGGATCCGGTATTAGATAATGAGATTTGCGCAGTTCATTCCCTGAAAAAGAGCGCAAGCATTTGTGCACATGCAGAGATGACACTTGCGCCTCCTTACAGCTGGGAAGGTGGAACAGGGTAGAGGAGAGAGTGGTCTAATGTAGGCAGAGTACAGTAAGGGGGCGTAATCACAAAAATGCAGTCAGATGCAGACCAGCCAACAACACGATTATACGCCTGTCTAGAACAGTACCTTTTGCAGTGACTAGAAGGCAAGTGCAAATACACACCGATAAAGAAGGTCGCCAGCACTACCTAGCCACTTCTGATTGGCCGATTGCAGGTTCACCTTTTTTGCATTGATGGTGAGATATTGTGTGCATATTTTAAAACTAATTTTCTTACTATTTTCAGTTGTATGTGACAATGAATATTACATCTGCTTTATTATATCAAGCCTACATACAAATAGCAGTGCATGTATCCTACAAAATGTTTTAACACGTGCAGCTTTTCTTTTATAAATACAAAGCTACACATCAGACTTAAAACCATATCTACTTTTCACCCCCAACACTATGCCTTAATATAATAGCCAACGGCAAGTGAAAGGCCGTGGGTTGTATTTATAGAGCATAGCAGGAACTGGACAATTAAGACTGTCTGCTGTTAACAAGCAGTATGTTTAAGTGCTGTGTTCTTAAAGAGATAGACAACAGTGCCCATGTGCCACTAACCCAAGTGATCTACAAGACCACCATATGTCTGCAAGGTATTAGATTTGCTCTCCCCCCAAAGCAGCAGAACCATACCCAATATCAGGGAACTCGGTCACCCTGAATAACTATACACACAGTGGAGGGCTTGTAGTACTGGTACATTGGTTGTTTATGAAACCAGCAAGAAATTTTAAGATCGCTGCAGCAGTTGCAGATGATTATCTGAACATGAAACTTCAATAGCAAAAGAGGCCTAACAGGCAAGAAGTCCCAGGAGCCAGGTGGACAACAGGCACAATAAAATATAGATGTCTCTATAGATGTCTCTATATCTATCATTGGCATCTAAATTTTGGGAATCCATTCTTCTAAAAGAACACATGCACATCTTCTCTACCTTCACATAAAATCATGGTCATCAGATATCAAACATATTCATCCTCATTTATATAGTGCCAACTTATTTATGCAGTGCTTTACAAAGAAAGCTTAATCATTCACATCAGTTCCTAGGCCGTTGTGAATCTTACAGTGCAAACCTTCTATCACACTAGGGTGTTTCGTCAAAAGCTATTTAACCTACCAGCACTTTTATAGACAATGGCGGGGAGGGGAACCCAGCAAACACATGGAGAACATTCAAACACCACACAGATAGTAGATCGTAAGAACAGGTAAGCCATGGCCCCAGATTAAAAATACGATGAGCTTTATGAAAAAAAAAAAAAAAAAAATGCAGACACCAATTCGAGGGACTCCCAATCTCTTTCGACATGCGTATATAGCCTGGATCTCCATGACACCTGGCACCTTAAAAAAGCGGATGCTAAAGATTACACACTACTCCGTCCCTCACCGCAGTTACACTCGTATTGACATGATCTTAGTCTCTCATCCTCTCACACAAACATTGGATCTCTAAACAGCCTGGACCTCTATTGAGGCAGAGAGCTTGGGCGTTTCTTTCGTCTCCTCTTCTGTGGCTCCTCTGGCTTAGACATCCGAAATGTACTTCCCGTCACCCAGTTGTGGCTCACACACTGCCCCTCTGGGAGTTTGTAAACACTAAATATAAATTGGCTCCAAACCCCAGTCCGATCATTCCACTCTACGACAATCCTAAATTTTCATATGGCCATATCTCTACATCATTTGAACTTTGGTAGAAGGCTGGTATTCGATATCTATTTCTTTAAATACCTGCAATTACGGAACTTCCATACCACTAATAAGTCTTCTTTATGTATCAGACCATTGACCTCTTTTGAGTCATTATACCTATGGCAATCTTCTACTAAAGATCTCATATCCCCTATTATATTGGGAGCTTAAAGTCCAAGACGCAGGCATGGGAGGAGGACCTGGGGGAGAGGATTAGGAGGAAATAAGAGCGAACACTACCTCTAGCTCTGTGTGAAAATAAAATAAAATGCATATAAGCTCTTATATCTGAGGTACTTAATTCCTATCAAATTGCATAAAATTTTGTGACTCAATCATTTCTCCACATGTGATAGCATTGCCCCAAGCTAACCCCGTTCTGACTAGAAATTCGAAAGCTTGCGCCCAAAGTATTGCAAATCGACACCCCCCTCTCTCCCAGGTTCTTCGTCCTACTACTTGGGATGTCATCTGTTACTGTCCATCAGATGAGAACGTTCAGACACATAGCTTCAGATGTCTTATGTCAAATAGCCACTGGCTGGAAACAACCCACGCTCCGACGCTACAGACGATTATTGATAGAACCTGGTACACATATAAAATGGAATATATGATCAGCATTCTTCGCAAACTGTCTAAATCGTTTTAATAAAGTATGGGCACCATGGGCTTCAAAATTCCATATCCGAAACAACTTAACAAAACTATTTAATCTTCTAGTCCTGATCCTCCGGGTTTCTGCCCCTCCCCTTCCCCATTGCTCTTTTTTGTTTCCTCTCCCTTAGTCCTTTACTCATGGTGGCACGCCACACCCCCTATTACCTAAACTTATTCTCTCTATTTTACTTAAAAACAAACAAAAAAACGATTCAGCACCTACTACTGCCTACCTTCTGGTAGCATGTTCAAAGCCATGTCTTTGTTTCCTAATTCTTATTTGTTACAAATATTACATTTATGACTCTATTTGAATGCCTATATGTTTACTGTACTTTATAACATCCTTGTCTGATGTTACCTGCTGAACTTTGAATAGAGTTGTTCAAAAAAATAAAATTTAAAGTGCTGACATCTACCTCGAGTCATTTCTATTGCTATCAAAAGAAACATATTTCCCTTGCACGTTAAAAGTTCCTGCTGACTCCTAAATTCTGCATTATTTTGTCCACCCCTGACATTATGGACATGTGCACACAATTGACGTGGAAGGGAGACGAAAGCTCAAACAGAGACCAATGATGGTTGGATGTCAGTGTAGGGCACACAGGGGTCTTAGCAAGGTGGAAGCTGAAGGAGAGTGATGGGGGAGAGTAGAGAATCTTCTACTTTCTTCCATTCCTGTTGTGTCATCTGCTTCACCATTCTCTCTGTAGACATCAATGATCTCTCTATCAACTTCATGCAACCCAGCATTAACAACAGAGTGGAAGAAAAAACAGATTTAAAGAACAAGTAAAGTGACTATTTAATATTAAGCATTTTCTACAACATATGTGTTTATACTTAAATATGACCACCATGCTCTCTGTCAATGCTCTGCAGCTGGTCGCCATGAAAACTATACAAGCAAAGAATGACTGACAGCTAGGCAGACTTGCTTTGTAGAAATGTACAGCATGGACTGATCGATTAATATACAGGCTGGTAAGGTCAATGATATCACTGTTACTCAATGAACCTTTTTGACTTGTTTCAAGTCCCATTAGGACATTGTCCAAAAGAGGTGGAAGGTCTCAGAGCTGTCTAATGAAGTAGAAAGGTAATACTTTACATTTTAACAGTGCTGCAGTGTCAGCTCAACACCTAACCATGTGTTGTACTTTTATTATTCATATCTAAAATCTTCAATTGTGGGGTATAGGGGCTCTGACAGGATCCTGTCTGCTGTTGCTGGAAACCGGTTGGGCTTACTTTGCCACTGTTCCCTTTCAGTATCCCAAATGCGCCCTCTTGCCGCAGTAGGAGGGACTTACACGTGCTGCCACCACTGGACTCCTTACCAGCACTGGGTTTCTTTGGGTTGACTGATGCTGCTAGCGTACCCTGTTACTGGTGTACCTGGGCTGGTACTCCTGACCTCATCCTATAGATCAGGGTTGCTGTAGATGGATCCCCCCTGGCCTATCACACTGGCCAGAGCTGCGGGGAAGCAGGCAGAGAGGTGGCACTGGGTGCTGGGTCCAAACCTCATAACAGCCAGGAACGTATTCGTCTAATCTTTAGGACCAGGATAGAGAAGTTTCCAAACATGTCTTTGAAGAAAGTGATGATTATTTGCTCTTACACTGGTTTAAAGGTACCAGTGATCAGGTCAGATGAAAGAAGAACAGCTTTTAATATAAAACAGAGCTGTTTTTATTCACATTTGAGGCTTGTCTAAGCAGGAGGTAATCCATCCTCTTGTCACTTTAACCAATCTGGGCTGATTCATGCAGACTGCAAGTGACTCAACCCAGAGAGGTTTAACACCTATAAAATTGCTGCTAGCGGCAGGGAGGAGGGGCGGGGGGGATTTGGGGGGAGTATACTTCCCTCTCCTGTCCACGAGCTGCCAGGGAAAAGGGGAGCTCAGCCCACTCTCCTCCCCTGGTGCCTCTCTATCATGGGTGAGAGGTTTATCTTTTAAATCTAACGCCTAACTGACTTCCAGGTACTGGGCGCCGGGGTCTGGCTCTGCTCCCTGGCCGAAAATAGTACCAGGGGAGAGAAGCCAGATCCCGGAGCACCAGTCCCTGCCCTGTCGCTAGTTGTAGCTATTTGAGCTCCAACTAGGGACTTAGCTTCCTGGGACCCCAGGAGGCGCTGCACCTCCTGGACCTATTTGCTTCCAGGAGGCTGTTTGTGAAGTCCCTCCGGCAGCCACTAAAGCTGGCTACCGGAGGGTGAAGGGGATCCAGGGCTGCCTCTGCAGCCCCAGCACAGGGTAGGTACTTTCTTTATTTTACACATATACACTTAAAATACACATTTATATTTAGTTTTTACACTTCCGGCACCTAGTTCTTTACATTGCCATATATAATATAAATTTTAGGCGCCGGGGTTTAACACCTTCCTTGCTGCAGCGCTGGGTGCTACTCACCCGGCGCTGCAGCACGACGGTGATTTAACCCTTCTGGCGCTGGGTTTTAACCCTCCCGATGCCAGAGGGCATTGGAAGATGGTAATCGGGGACCAGGCCACAGGGGCCCTTACTGATAGCTGGAACATAACAGCATACAATAAAAGCTCAGATTGATGCAGGGTCCACAGAAAATATTACTGAACATCCACTCAATATGGTGACAACAATCCCTTTCCTCCCCATCATCTATAGACCAAATACACTAACGTTTTACTTGGGATTTTTTTTACCTGCATTAAAATGAACATTGTTCCCAATGCAAAAAATTAAAACACGCTGCGTTACAAAAACCACAATGCAAGAAAACACCAATGGGTATGATAACATTATAAACAATGGTTTCTCATGTCAGACCCCTTCACATGCGTTAAAATGCATTTAAATAATGACAGTGTCTATGAGCCCTTAATAATGAGGCTGGCCCTCAACTATGCAGTCTTTTCGGGAATGGTTTTATTTAAGTGGTTTTCTGGAACGGAATTTGATTGAGAGTCTTTTAAAATAAATAGATTCTTACTCTTATGCATCAACCCTACATAAGAATTTTATTCCAAGTCTTCCACTGTATAAAGAAAAGAAAAAAAATTAAATCAAAACAGAGCTCCCTGTTTGTTCAGTTGTCTTTCCCTGGAACGGTCCCCCCCCCCCCCCCCCCAAGCTCTCCTTGCTGACCCAGCATGCGGTTTAACCATTATGTGTCTGCAATCTCCAGCAGTGGACCATTCCCAGCTTACAAAATGACTATGCTTCACGTTCAATTATTTGTATTCTCAACAGAGAAGGTTGCACTTTTAAAGTAATAATCCAGTTGTGTTTAAACTGAACTGTAACAAACCATTTTAAAGACTGTTCTTGTTTCTTAGCGATATCCAACATGCCCAATAAACTGAATTTTAACCATCCATTGGTTCCTAAAATAATGACCATGGGAATGTGACTCTCCCACAATGTCTTTCATTTTGTCAAGTGACAGTGCCCAAGCATAACAATAAGTTTCAGATTACAGAGGGTGGTGGAAATCAAACTTTAACGTTTTTCTTTTTCACACTAATCTACTTCCTTTTCTGTTCGAACAGATGCTTCATTGTTAAGTTTATAATATACTCTACATATTAATGAACCTTAAAAACAAAGCAATATAAAAACCCAACACATTGTGGAATAGCTTCGTGGGACTGTGCATTAGCATATCAGCCATAGGAAGAGATTTCAGCAGTGTGAAAACACAGCTATGTCCACATTCAATATCTGATTGTTTCCCCAGAAACTGATCTTTGCTAGAGCATAAATCATATTTTACAGCTCAACACTGTCTGTGATCCAAACACCACAACACATCAATATAACCATTGCAGTAAAGACAGCCTATGACTGATATTCCTTTAATAAGGTTTAGTTACTGCTAAAAATACAAACAAAAAATAACCAAATAGCTTAATATGGGATTAAAGCACAAAATAAATAAATGTTCTGTTAGAGGGGTTAGCTGTAATATTGGACATTTTCTTGATTGTCAAATCAGCAGTACTACTTGTACCTCTTGTCATCAGATACAGCTACATTATTTTATTTTGAATCAAGTGCTTTTGATTGAAGACATTTTTCAAAACATACAACACAACGTTACTAATCTAGACAAATCCTAAAGCCTACAGACTATCCCCATTGTGGCCCTTTTACCATTGATCATTCTACGCTAAATAAAGAAACAATTGTACTTAAATTAAAAAAAAATAATAACTGAAAACTAAAAACTAATGGTTATCCAAATCCTAGAGGTGTCAAGAGAGTAGATTGGACATGCAATGAACAATCAAGTACAAACATACTGTTGGGATACAGATTAAATATACATTGATTCACAGAAACCAATGTCATATCCACAGCAAACTGCTTCGGGTTAACGTGATGGCAGTAAGGCATGCAGGACCAGGCCTCCCGGGGTTCCAAAGCCAGGGCAGAACCAGAGCGTATATGCAATAAAGCAAGAAACTGACGACGTTCCGGAGCCCCAGTGCATATTCTGTATTTAGAAGTATACCAGCAGGAGCAAATCTGATATTATTTATGGCTGACATGTTGATTGGTATACATGTATCGCTCATGATCCATGGTATCGTTCACCAAAGCCAGCGTGTTTTGGAAATCAGGGGGATCTTCCGCAAGCCAGGTGCAGGCAAAGACTACCTTCACCAGGGTCAAGAGGATAAAAATGTATTTGAAGGTTGTTTTGAAGAAAGTGTCCTCTAAGGAAGTGCTAAAAAGAGCTAACATGGAGGGGGAAAGAGGGAGCTCCAAGAACTGTAGTGGACACACAAGTCCAAACCGCCTGCCAAAAACACTGGACAAACAGGCAGTGCCACAATATGTGCCAGCACTGTCCCCAAACCACATTTCGAGCATTTAGTGTCTACTCAAGCACCCATCCTGAATAGAGAGACCAGAGTTCGGTACGCCCTGTGTAGCACAAAGAAATGTATCTGGTGGAATCTGATGCAGAAAGTGGCGTCTCACAGGCTCCCAAGCACCTGAAACGAATCCTCGTCAGTGAGCGGACCCAGGTCAGTCTCCCAACCAGATTTGAGCGCGAGCAGATCGGTGGAAGCTATTTCAGCATTAAGCTCCGAGTAGAGCATAGCTATTATACGCCTGTTGCCCATGGTAGACAGTAGGTTTTTGATAGGAGAGATTGAAAAGTGTGGGGGGAAGCCCCAAACTGAGAACCAATCGCATGTCTTAACTGGAGGTATCAAAAAAAAGGAAGAGTTGGGGAAACACCATTACATTATATGACCCATGCAAACATCTATAGCTCCCTTAGTTTGCCATTAAGCCAGAGTGGGGTATCCGGATGGAATCCCTCCCTACCTAGCATATTGTGAGACTGGATCCATTCAATTAAGGGGGACAATTGTGCATCCAGGTAGTATAACCTAAAGTTGTTAAGGGCAAGACCACCTGAGCCTCTGGAACGACAAAGGGTGCTTATTATAACCCTTGGACTTTTACCCCACCCCCTCCGCCTCCAATAAAAGGATGAGACACTTATTTACATGAAGGAACAGCTTGTTCGGGAGAGGTACGGGTGAGTGTTGCATGACGTAGAGGTATTTAGGCTGTACAATCATTTTAAACAAATTAATTTTCGCCATGAAAGGGATTTAGACTTTTTAATAGTGTGTAATGGGGTCAACATTGAGCGCAATAAATTCTGTAGGCTGCTGAGAGACCCATAGCACAAGATACTTGAAACGCAGCGTCCATTGCAGGGGGTGAGACATGGGAGCATCTGTCGGAACCGTGCCATGCACCAGGAAAATATCAGACTTGTCCCAGTCTATGCTGAGACTGGAGAATTGCCAGAAGGCGTCCACTACTTGCAGGAGATTACCAAGCGAGTGTCCTAAGTCAGCAAGGAACAGAAGCACGTCATCAGCGCAGAGGGCTATGTTATCTTAGACCCCACCCCTGTCAGGGAGGCCTGCAATTCCAGTCAGAGCATGAATTGAGTATGAGGAATACCAGTGGCTCAATCGGGGTCAAAGACAGTGGGCACCCCTGTCGAGTGCCTCTACCCAGACCAAACAGTGTCGTAGTGTAGCCATTGAAACACACTCGAGTCTATTGTCAAGTCAGTAATTTCAATTATGAACTCTTTCGCCGTTTCAACATCTCATTTTTTAGGATGTATAAAACAGTTTTTAACTATTAAAAATGTTCTTTGATCGCAGCATTTATTCTTCAAGACTGCCCACAATCATTATAGCGACCTCTCTACATAGAGTTGCAGAAGTAGGTATTCCAATACTTTATTCATTTCAAATGCTGCTTCATACATATAAATATACTTTTTCCATTGCGGTCTTAACTTTATAGTGGAACTTGCTCCAAAACCTATATTGATGTTATAAAGGAGTACATAATGCATTGTTGATTCTTTCCTTGCAGATCTGGATAGCCTGAAGTTTATTCAGAATTTGCCCACTGCATGTTGTCATAATTCTGTGAAAGTCTGTCCCACATCAAATCACTGAATTTAATAAATAAGCTGCCCCCTTGTAAGTAGCATGTCTTCACTTATGTTACCTGTTTTATCTTCACACTTTTAAGAAATAGCCAACCAGAGCAAAGAGTTTCCTCTATTACACAATTTTTACAGAACCACTAATTTTCAAAGGGACCACTATTACAACACCCAGTGAGCAAAGGCTGTAGAAAACACCAATAGTCACTTTCACGTATATGAACGGGTGGTCTGGAGACATGAAATAAGTTGCCATTTTTTTAATCAATTACTACATTAAGTTGTTAGTGGACATCAAACAAAAAAGTATTTTCTTATGTGTCCCAAAGTAGATACAAGAAAGAATATCTCCTTAGTTTTAAAAAGAAATACATCTCCCCTTATGTCTGTAAATATTTTGAAGTGAATAAACAAAAGAATTAAACATTGAGAAGTACAAACTAATATCCCAGTACAGTTCAGAATACAAGGTGGCAAAACTTAAAAACAAAAAGAATGAAGTTTCATGTTCAACCAACCCGACATGCATATTTGTGTTTCTAGAAGTTAATATATTTGTACTATCCTCCCCTTTCAGTGGTAGAAACATGAAATGCACAATGAGGCAAGAGGCTGTGTCTGATGTAGATAGTTGAGAGATACTGAAACAGGAAGAGCAGTCAAGCGAGCTAGATTCTGGGTACAGCCAATAGGATGTGAGGGCCCATTGACGCGTAGAGGTTTTAGAACTATTGGCAAAAAATACATATCCTTCAAAGTCACATCAGGTTAGCTCACATAAATAAGAGTGTAAAAACATCAAAAGTCAAGAAATTTTCTCCCCAGAAACAAATATGCAGTCAGCTAACTACCTAATGACAGACTTGCCAAAAGAATTATCTGTAATAAAACAGAAGTATTTTACAACAAAAACATGACTATAATGACCGTATATGTCTTCAGCCTCAAATCATGTGCTGATTATATTGTATACATGATTTAGTATGTACACTGTAAACAGCAGATTAATTTGTGATGCACATGTCAGGTTATACCTGAGGTTTTGAAATAGATATATATATATATCCATCTTTCAGGATTTCTAAAACCAGCCAACTTACACTTCTCTCAGTGTAGAACCTGCCCAGACATCACTACCTAGAAATAATCATCTTCTCCAGCAGAAAGTAGGCTGCAATACTTCTCCATTACTTGTACAAATGGGCAATCTAATCTCCAGGCGACCAGAAAGAAAACAATTCCATGTTCGTAAATGATAAATAAATAGCAACACCTCAGTCTAGTAACACTGTTCTCCACACAAACACTAGGCCAAGTCAAGTGGCCACCTCCATTACCAGTCACTTATCACTGAGTACATGTCAGACTGGCATCTTGTCACTGCTGTCACCTCGCTTATCACAGCCCTGTAATCCCTGATGTCCCCTGCTCTGCACACACCTTCCGGAGATGACTGCAGCTCAGGCACAACAAGCATGTGGGTGCAATAATAAACAGATCACAACATGCCCTGTAGCACGGAGCACTCACCAGCAGACAGTCCGTGTTCACCTCGGACTTGGGGTCCCGTAACATCACATCGATCTTGGCGAAGCGGGACTCGAAGCTCTCCCCGTTAGACATGATCAGGCCGGCGGTGTGGCGGGTACAGTGACGGGGAGGGGGACGCACCCTCTCACAGTACAGAAGCGCTCTCCTCTGTATCTAGGTGCAGGCTGTCTGGTATGCGGATCGTAGTGGCTGCGTGTCCGTGCTGCGGGGATCCCTCCCCGTGACGCGGAGATCCCTGCTCCCTCACCCCCAATTCAGCGCCGGGCTCTGCAGCATAACGGGCCCCGGCATCCTCCCCGCAGACCTCCGGACACATACACACAGGCCCGTCCCTCAGCTCCCGGCCCCGAGGTTGCAATGTCTGAGCCCAGCAGAATGTCCCGGGTGACAGCTGCTGGGGTGCAGCCGGTCTCTGGGATTCCTTCCCCCGGTGGATCCCGCCTCAGTACCCGAACCGCACGATCATGTCTAGCAGTCTCGTCTAACAGACAGTCCTGTCCTTCCTCTGCCCGGGGACACAGCGCTGAGTGGCCTCCCTCTTGCGGCTCACTGGTGATGATGATGGCGCTTCAGGCTCCTCCTGACTCACAAGCGCTACACAAACATGTCCGCCTTCCTGTTCAAACAGACACGGACTGTTGGGAGGAAGGGGGACAGCGCAGGCGCCGCGGCCGGGGAGGATTTGAACCCGGACCTGAGCATCTATACTGACGATTTTTAAACAGTAAAACTACATTTCTAAATGGAAGTCACGTACTTTAGACATAATGTACATGTGTCTGCAGTATCTTGTAAAGATAAACATCACTACGGATTCTTCATCACTGCTATGTTGTGATGTGTCACTTTCTATATGGTTCCATTACAGATTCTTAGTAAGTGTCATTTACAAGTGATATATGAATCTCATGTCACTTATACATACATTGGAGTCATTCATGAACCGGTAAGCTTGCACTTCTGCAACACATTTATTTATGGTAAATCATGCAATTGCCTCCTGCAAGGCTTTTTGTGGGGTTGCAGGTCTAGATGGAGGTGTGCTTGCGTGAAAAAGGATAAAAGACATTCAAAGTCCTGTCTACAATCCCTTCAGGACCACCGCCTTCATTAAAGTGTAACTTATTTTCTCCTAAAATACTGCTCGAAACTCAGCTATGTCATGGGAAGAAACATCAAGACCATTTTTATTATGTGTCACAACCATACATTTGAATATTTGCATTACCTTGGTCCAACTGACTGTGCATATAAATGTGTTTTCCTACATAACGTGAATTCAGTCACCGCAAAGTAAATGTAAATGTTCAATCCTTTTTCTTACAACCATAACAGGAGTGCCTCTGTTAATGCTTTCTCACCATTTTTCAGGGCCTGGCTGGCAAGACTCAGCTCAGCAGTCTATTAGGTACTTTTTAAAGGGAAAAAAATGCAGGTAGCCCAGTGACCCAGCCTAAAGTAGCCCATCATGGGTCCAGGCCGGGGGGCAGATGCCCCCCAGCCCAGCTAGCTGCTGCCACCGGTTGAAGCTCATTTAAATATCTTGCACCCCAAAACAAAATCTTGTTTTTGCATGTTGGTATAATACCAGTGTTTTCAGCCATTTGTCGGGGTGAAGGAAGTTTTGAAGACCCTTGTCGCCCTAAAGGGCCTTATGGCTTCATGGGATGGAATGGGGCCTTTTCCCCTTAGGAAGGGTCCAAAGATCCAAGTCCCCAGCACAGTCACTGCACTTGCTGATTGGAGCATGTACTTCTGAAAAACAACAATGTCTCGGTATATAATGACCCCATACGCCCAGTTTCAGTCAGCTCCTACTATTACTAGAAGAACATTTTTGCACACTGCAGGCTCTATTCAACCCACCAAACACTCCCCGCAGAAGCTATTTTCCACGCATATCCAGGGAAAATGGGCAAATGCACTAAAAAGGTGCCTAACATACAAACTTGTTTGTGCTGCTGGCTTTTTTTATTGCAATTTTGTAAATTACCTTTAGAATATCTTAAGTGCAACAAATATACAGTGTATGCGACTGCTTTAAACTACACATTTATTTCTAGGAAATTGTTTCTCAAAGCAAAACTGGAAAGGTTGTCCAAACAATTATATTTACTGAGAGTTAGAAAGGAAAGAAAACTACATTCACTGAGCTATGTTTTAGGTTGTTTTCACAGATATTCATTCAGAGATATAGTACCACAGTACATAACATGCTGTCTTTTTATAAAATAAGGAATATCAAGATGAATACTGTGACAGGATGGACCGCCTATGCCACCCTGTTCCCTGTTTGGGAACCGGCTGGGCTTACTTTGCCACCATTCCCTTTCGTTATCCAAAAAGCACACTCTTTGCAGCAGTAGGAGGGGCTTACAAAGGTTGCCACCACTGGACTCCTTACCAGCAGCCAGTACTGGGTTTCTTCTGGGTAAATGACGCTGCTAGCGTGTCTCGTTGCTGGTGTACCTGGGCTGGTACTCCTGACCTCTTACTATGGGTCAAGGATGCTGTGAATGGATCCCCCCTGGCCTATCACATTGACCAGGGTTGCTGGGTAGCAGGCAGAGCGGTGGTACTGGAAACGCTTGGGTCCAAACCTCAGACAGCCGGAGAACGTATTAGATTTAGGGTCTAATCTGTAGATCACAGGAATCTTTATATCAATATTGAAGATGATTCCAAGCAGGTCTTTGAAGCAAGATGTTTATTTGCTCTCACACACTGGTGGAAGATACCAGTGTGATCAGGTCAGATGAAAAATCAGAAGAACACTTACATGCTCACACAGCTCATATTTTATACAGTTCAGAAATAGTCTAGTTTTAGAATCAGGATGTAACCCTGCTTAGCAAAACATAAATTTACATGCATTGCAAAGCTAACAATATTTACATTTATCTGTGAAATTCTAGAAACGCTGTGATGTCCTACACCTGGTTTTTAGATGTAGATAATCCAGGAGCCAGTCTTAATTAAAAGTTCCTGCCTTCAATGTTGGACATTCACACATCAAAAGATCTAATTAACATGTGGCCTTTCATCAGACCGTTCGGAATACATATTCACACAGAACAACAAAACCCAAAAACAAGCTAGTTTCCCACATCACAATACACCAAAGGCTTGGTAAACACAGGCTCATTGTATCAGATAAATACATCAGAAATAGGCATATCCTATAGCAAGGTTAAACAATCAGGAATGACTCCCAAGCCAAGCACACAACACTGGGCTTTCATTTCATCCTGTTCCCCACACCCAGTACAGTTCACCAGGAAAAAATCTGAATCAAAACACGGAATTTATTTAATACTTTATTTAATAAGGTTCACCAGCAGAACAACTATTATGAGCATCATTGTAACTTAACAATAAAGGGAAACAGTACAAATACATGTTGCATGAGCCAATCCCTAGGGTACACACAGATGGGCAAATGATTGCTTCTCTTACTGCTTTTGTCAGGCACACATCAGTCAACAGACTCACAAGAGTTCTGGGGATTGTGGTAAACCACCTCCTATTATACATAATGTTACTTCTGGTCCCCCAATCCACGACATTTCAGTGGGAACTGTAATCACCAGCCTATAAAGTGGGAGAGAAATTATAGGTGCTCCTTAAAACAAACAACTGAAAATAAAAATTAAAATATATTCACATAGGGATACGAAAACATATTTAGAGTAGTATCAAGAAGAAACAATTCATACTACCCTAAAACCTTTTTTGTATTCCTATGTGATCATATTTTTCTATATTTTAATTTGAATTTTTGTTCTTAGTTTGTTTTGAGGAGCGCCTATAATTTCTCTCTCACTTTGTATGTTCTGTGTTTTGAGCATGTTTGGTGTCTCCTGCATTGAGAGGAATATGGCTGCACTATAATGCGCCTGCAGATTATACAACTGATTTCTTTTCATATTGTAATCACCAGCCTGTCCTGTCAAGCAAATCCTCCTTAGGACTCACTGTCATAGTAGCTTCAGTTCTCATAATTGGAAGTTCTGGATATAGCGTGTAGTCAGCAGGGCCGTCTTTCGCATTGGGCACAATAGGCAGGTGCCCGGGGGCCCTGCAGCCCAGGGGGGCCCGTCGGAGGCAGCACAAAAAAAAAAAAATTTAAAAAAAAAGAAGAAAATACCTTGCGGTCAGCTGGCGATCCGGCTCCCTCCATGGTCTCCTCCTCCATGCGGCGCTTGCAGTGCATGTCAGGCGTGACGTCATCACGCCCGCCCGACATCCATTGCGGAGCACTACGGAGGAGGAGACCATGGAGGGAGCCGGATCGCAGCTGACCGCAAGGTAAGTATTTTCTTCTTTTTTTTTTTTCAGGTTTGGTTTTTTTTGTGCTGCCTCCGACGGGCCCCCCTGGGCTGCAGGGCCCATATATAATCAATTTTTTTTTTAATATATATGTATATATAGGGGCCTGGGTGCACTGCTTTGCCTGGGGGCCCAAAATGTTGTTAAGAGGGCCCTGGTAGTTAGTCTCTATCTTTACCCCAATTGACTTTATTTGTATATTTGTTAGGTTCCACAAAAATTTGCAGCGCCAAACAGTCAGTTACAAATCATACAAAATACAATCGCACCTAAAACCAGTACAGGCTAGGTTGATGAAGGAGAAATAGATAGGAGACAGAGGCTAGAGAGGGCCCTGCTCATGAGAGCTTACACTTTTGAGAGAGGGTAATGCTGATATAATAGTAACTAGTGGGACTCAGAGTTGACATGTTATTGTATCTGGTAGAACATTAAGAGGAAGTAGTATCAGGTGGGGTTGGAGAGGCTATAGTGAGGAGTCTTGGAGGTGGGAGTGAGTGGTGGTTACCAGAGAGGGGGAATGTTGTAGGTCAGAGGTATATCAAAGAGAGAGAGAGAGGGATTATATCTCATGATGACGTCAGAGATGTATGAAGGGGAGGAGTTGGTGAGGGCTTTGAAGGTGAGGGTGAGTAGCTTGCATTGAATTCTAGAGAAAATTGGTAGCCTGTGTATGGATTCACCGAGTGGTGCATCAGATGTGGAGCAACGAAAGAGGAAGATCAGTCTCACAGCAGCATTTAGGACAGATTGCAAGGGGAAATGTCAAGGGGAAAGCCATATAGTAGGAATTTAAAGTAGTCAAGGTAGTAAATTTTGAGAGAATGGATAAAGGTATTGATAATGCCCTTAGTGAAAAGGGTGTATTCTGACAGTGTTTCAAATGAAGAGGCAACAAGACAACCCAAGGCAATGGATGTGTGAGGTGAAGCTGAGGGATGACATCAAGGCAGCTGGCTTGGGAAACAGAGGAGATTGTGATATTGTTAATCGTGAGGCAGACTAGAATAGTGATAGGGGTCAGGGGTAGTGATACTAAGAGGGGACAAGATGTTGAGCTACGTTACAGATATGTTATGTAGCATTGAGACATCCAGGTGGAGATTGCAGAGAAGCAGTTGGACACTCAGGATACAAGTGAAGGAGAGGGGATAGGGAAGGAGATGTAGATTTGTGGGTCATCGTGGTGGTGGTAGTGGAGGCCAAAGGAGCGTATTAATCCACTGAGAGAAGCTGTATAAAGAGAAAAGAAGGGGCCCAAGAACAGAGCATTAAGGTGCTCCAACGGATACAATGAGTGGAGGAGAGGATGTGTCAAAGTCACTGAAGAAACATTCAGAAAGGGAGGAGATGAACTAGGAGAGAAAATTGCTGCTAAGGTTAAGACTCAGGGTGTGAAAGCTGTCAAGGAGAAGAGGGTGGTCAATTCTATCAAAGGCAGCGGAGAGGTCAAAGTAAGAGTAATGAGAAATTACCTTTTCACTTTGCCATTAGTAGAGTATTTAGTGAGGGCAGTCTTAGCGGAGTGTAGAGGGCAGAAGAAAGTGGCTCAGGTGGTTATACAAAAACTCAAGTAGTTAGGAAGCAAAGCTGAGGATAGAAATGGGGCAGTAGTTGGAGAGAGAGGTGGGGTCAAGAGGTTGTTACTTGATGAATTGAAAGGTGTAAGGAAGGAGTGAGAAGACCTTGCCTTCAGTAACAGAAAGAACTGAGTGTGGTCAGGTGGAGGAGAAGGTTGGTGTTGGGTGATGGATTTGATGAGACTTACAGTCAAGAGCAGTGAGGGAAGTAGAAGAGGTTGGAGGGGATGAGCAGAGAAGCCAATAAATAGTGGCAAACAGATGACAGCAGTTAGTCTACTTGGTGGATATTGGGATCTAATGTGGGTTTGCTTCATGAGAGAGAGCATGGTATAGTAAGAAGACAGGATACATTTTAATGGAGGAAGTCTATGTTGGAGTTTTTCTCCATTCACGTTGAATGGTACTGGAGTATTTTGCAGGTGGCAATTTTGATTGGAGTGACAAAGTTGGAGTGTGATTCATTGAAGACGATGGGTAGTGGCTGGAGCTGCTCTTCCAGGGCTGAAGTGAGTATTGTGTTGGAGAATGAGACTGCAGCATTTTGGCAGGACAGGATTGAAACGAGAGAGGAGTGGTTCAAGTGAGGCTGAGAAAAGAATTGAATCCAGACCATTTAGGTATCGCTGTGTGTACAAGGATTTGTGTGTTGGTGGGGTAGAGGAAGCAAGTTGCGGTAGAAGGAAAGGAGGTTATGTCAGACAGAAGAAGGCGGACTGAGAAGCTTGTGATGGTGCAGAGATGGGAGAACAGAAGATCCAAGGAGTATCTATCATGATGTATGACCACAGGACGAAGTAAGCATAATTTATGGCTGAATATTTTTGGTAGTTCTTAGGTAAGATTACACTTTACAATGACCAGCATATAATACCATAGAATGATTACCTTATTGTTTCCCAGCAATGTCCTGCATATTATACCCAATAATGACCATTGAATTATATGCAACAGTGTACAGCAAATCTAGGATTGGATCATTTTCCAGGACAGGGCACCTTTTTGCTCTGTTAGACAATTGCCTTCCAGGAATATAAATTTTGGATTTTACAGAATGATAAAAGTGTCTGATCTGCAGATATTGTTGGAACTGTCCCATCGAAAGACCAAGGAGTTTGACCAAGTCAGAAAATTGTGGGAGGGTAGCTGACCTAAAGCTGTGGTTGAGGAGTAGGACTCCCTTTCCAGTCCAGACAGAGTACTTCTGGTAGGAGAGACCAGATTCAAAAGCAGGGTTGGACCAAAGGGGGACGCCGCTCACCCACGGCTGCCACCCGGTAACCTGAATATCATTCATTCCTCATTCCCTGCTTCTTCAGTAGCTGTCAGGCCAGCAATCAGCTCTGCACATGCGCAGGTAATCATCTCACCTGTGTTCACCTGTCCCGCTCATCCATTGGTTACCTCTCATTTATAAGGCTCCTCCCAGCACCTCTCAGTGCTGGGTCTTCTCTTCAGACTCCTGGCCTGGAAGCAGCTCATGCACTCTGCTGCTGAAATCACCTATTACCTGCTCCCCTCGTTAGTGGTAACTACTGCAGATCATCGCTACCATCCCTCCAAGTGTATTTCTGCAACTCACCTATTACCTGCTCCACTCGTTAGTGGTAACTACTGCAGATCATCGTTACCATCTCTCCAAGTGTATTGCTGCAACGCACCTATTACCTGCTCCACTCGTTAGTGGTAAGTACTGCAGATCATTGCTACCATCTCTCCAAGTGTATTTCTGCAACTCACCTATTACCTGCTCCACTCGTTAGTGGCAACTACTGCAGATCATCGCTACCATCTCTCCAAGTGTATTGCTGCAACTCACCTATTACCTGCTCCACTCATTAGTGGTAACTACTGCAGATCATCGCTACCATCTCTCCAAGTGTATTGCTGCAACTCACCTATTACCTGCTCCACTCGTTAGTGGTAACTACTGCAGATCATCGCTACCATCTCTCCAAGTGTATTGCTGCAACTCACCTATTACCTGCTCCATTTATTAGTGGTAACTACTGCAGATCATTGCTACCATCTCTCCAAGTGTATTGCTGCAACTCACCTATTACCTGCTCCACTCGTTAGTGGTAACTACTGCAGATCATCGCTACAATCTTTCCAAGTGTATTGCTGCAACTCATCTATTACCTGCTCCACTCGTTAGTGGTCACTTCTGCAGATCATTGCTATCATCTCTCCAACTGTGCTGCTGCAAATCACCTACTCTCTCTCTGTGGACTATCACTGAGCATCACTCAGTAATCCTACTTATTTGTGGCTATCTAGTGCCTACATTCTTCTCTGTACTAGGTTCTCTATCACCGCTCACTGGGAACTCCCCTAGAGGGCTGCGACCTGCAGGGTGAAAGCTGCCAAGCCCAAATTCCCTTGCGGGAACCTCTGGTGAAAACCTTCCACTCTGTTAGATTCCGCGCCACTGGGTGAAGTACCATCAATCCCAGGCAGAACAGAAGGATCCCACTCATCCTAGTGAATCCTGACAAGGACCAAATAGAGAGGGAGAGAACAACTGCCGGGTGTGTGCGGGTAGTGGGTGGGCATGTGGGGTAGACAGCCCTAGAGTGGAGCAGATCGGAGAACCACCCAGCAGGTCTGATTCTATGTCCACCCAAACTCTGGTCCCAGGAAAGGAGTGCTTTTAGACACATTGAGCTAGGCGTGCTGTGTAATAGTAGTTTAATAGGTTGGGAATACCTGAGGCCACCTACCGTGTGAGAGCATTGGAGGGTGTGGGCTGGAATCCTGGGGCGTTTATTGGACCAAATTAAGCACATAAAGGATGTTTGTAACATAGTGAGGGTGAGAGGGGGAACCAGTATGGGAAGGGTGTAGAAGATGTACAATAGTCTGGGGAGCAGGTTCATATTAACTGAAGTGACCTGACCAACCCATGAAATGATAAGCGTGCCCCAGGAGGCTAAGTTGTTCTTGATACAAGCGATTAGGGGAGGGTAGTTGGCTTCATAAAAGTGTTCCACTCTTCTGGTGAGCGCAATGCCTAAATATCAAATGTGGGAGAAGTTCCAGTGGAAGGGGAATTTAAGTTCCAGGAGTTGTTTTTGTTTAGGGGGGATATGGAAGTCCAGGATGTCTGTTTTAGCAGTGTTTATTTTGAAAATGGAAAGGGTCGAGAATGCATGACTCTCGGAATAGAATAGGGAAGGAAATAAGATTATTAGTGATAGTGAGGAGGATATTATCCGCATAGAGTGCTATTTTATGGCTACCCAAAGGTAGCTGTATGTCAGTCATATCCAGGTTGTGGCGGACCTTGGTGGGTAGCGATTTAATGACCAGGACAAAAAGGAGAGGGCATAGCAGACATCCCTGCCAGGACTGGTTGTGATATAGAAGGGGGGAGAGAAGCAGCCGTTCACCTGGACAAAGGCAGGGGGTTGCGGTACATGGCAGAGACAAACAGTCCTGGAAGCCTAAGGAAGCATGGGTCTTCATCATAAAGGGCCACTCAACATGGTCTAAGGCCTTCTCAGCATCAAGAGAAAGGAGCAACCTGCGCTAATTGATGTGATGTGGTGAATTAAGCTAATGGTCCATCTGGTGTTGTCCGCAGCCTGAACAAAACTGACTTGATCGGCGTGGACCAGGGTCGGAAGGATTATATCGACACAAATTTGCCAAAATCTTAGCATTCTGTAGTGAGATTAGATGATAACTGCTACAGAGAGAGGGGTCTTTGCCCTCTTTAGGGATGACTGTGATCCGGACCCGTGTAGTGGCAGGGTCAAAGGAAGCCCCATAGAGGACGAAGTTAAACCAAAGGGTAAGTTTAAGGCCCAAGACACCAGCAAACTTTTATAATATAGCTTTGGGGAGCTATCAGGGCACGGAGCAGAGGCAACCTTTAGCAGTTATGGTCTCTTCCTCTCTGATATCAGAACTGAGGTGTTTAAGGGCTATCAGGCAGAGTTGCGGGAGGTGACAGAAGCGCAGGTAGTCATCAATCCGTCCCTCGAGCTCCAGAGGCGGTGGTTCAGAGGCACCCAGGTCATAGAGGACAATGTAACAAATGTAGAATTCTTTGAGAATTTCATCCCGGTGGTAAATGAAGCAATCCTGGGAGCTCTTGGTGGAAATGATCGCGTTACGGGTACGTCTCTGATGCAACCTCTGCTCATCTGTTCCACTCGTTAGTGGTAATTGCTGTGATCAACGCCCGCTATCTACTCTGCATGCACCGCTGACCTCCGCTGATCCATTCCACCTCCAAGTGGTAATAGCCCTGGCTCACCGTCTGCTGCATACCCTGTATACCGCTGATTTCTGTCTACCTGTTCCACTCCTTAGTGGTAAATGCTGTGATCAACGGCTGCTACTTACTCTGCATGTATCTCTGATCTCCACTGATCCATTCCACCTCCAAGGGGTAATAGTCGTGGTTCAAACATATTTGTCACACATTCAGGAATACAAACACCAACTCATATATAAGACATGTCTACCTCTACATCTTATAATGGAAATATAAAAGAAAGTTGTCCCTTTGGGTCTGCTACCTGAAAAGCTCTTCCATCAATATTCTACATATTTCTCTTAACCATAGCACACTTGTAAAAGCTTCTCCTATTTGGTCCATAATTTGAGTGACTATTTTCACTGCTGCATGGTTTAGTGATAATCTATAAATAAAGCTTTTCCCCAAAGCTCAAACAAATTTTCTTATCCATTTTGAAAACTTGGGGAACATTGTAATCCAGTATTTCCCAAACCCAGTCCTCAGGGACCCCTAACAGTGCAGGTTTTCCAGGTCACAAGTGAAATAATTAGTGCTACCTGTGGATCTTTCAAAATGTGTCAGTCAGTAATGAATACACCTGTGCTCCAGTAAAGAGTTTTGGAAAGCATGCACTGTTGGGGGTCCCTGAGGACTGGGTTTGGGAAACACTGCTGTAATCTCTCTGGCTGAACTATGTTATTTCTTTGCTGGAAGCAAGAGACATCTCAGAAAACTATTATATTTGATGTCCTGATACTTACTTATAAATATGCCAATTCAGGTCAACTGTGTTGGGTTAGAGCAGTGTTTCCCAAGCCCAGTCCTCAAGACCCTTTAATAGTGAAGGTTTTCCATATTTCCTTGCTGGAGCACAGGTGTATTTATTACTGTTTGACACATTGTAACAGATCCACAGGTGGTAGTAATTATTTCACTTGTAATGTGGAAAGCTGGCACTGTCAGTGGCCATGAGGGAAACAATGAACACTGGATTAAAGATTTGTCCCATCCACAGAGTGGATGGAGAGAGAACAAAAACGCAGGATGTGATCATATATTCTGCATTTGTGAAATGGAAAATGAATATGTAGTTATGAGAGCTGAGAGAAGGCTTACCTGTCTAAATTTACTGTATATTATCGATAATGAAATCATTATAATTACTTCCTGTCATGTTACCTCTATGTGGCAATGCTCTCTGTTCCCTATTGGTTTGAAGTCTTACCTTGAGAACCTGCTGCTACCAGATTGGCAATAGTGTTGTGTGGCTACTATAGCACAGTGCTCTCCTAATATTAGTCTTTTATGATATAATTGGATATTATTAACTTCAGTCAGTAGTGTCTGGAAAAGCAAATTTAGGCAGGTATCAGCGCAGAATGACTTGATAGGTTAAAAAAACAAAGCTAAAAAACACTGATCTAAAATGTATTGGTTAAATCTGAGAGATGATTTTGCACAAACAATTCCATATATAAGAAAAGAAAAAAAATGATTTAAGCATAAAAACACAGACATGAATATTCAAGGACAGGTTTTCAAAGTTGTTCAAATGTAAACATATGCTCTTATTGCAGAGAAAAGTCAGACAACTAAAGTTCCATCACTAATAAGAACGGTTAAACAGGAGAACTCATAATAATAATGTGGGGGAGACTGTACAGAGGTGAGCATGGGGGAGACCGTTCAGAGGTGAGTGTGGAGGAGATTGTGCGGTGTTGTGGGTGAATTTGTGCAGAGGTGTGCGTGGTGGGGATTATGCGGAGGTTTGATGGGGATGTGTGGTGGTGTGTGTAGGAGTATAGTGAGAGTAGTGTATGACTGTCAGTGAAAGGAGACATGAAAGGTGTGTGAATGGCCAGTAACAATGGTTGAAGCCTTTGGCATGGCATTACTGCTCACATGAAGGATATCCATCAACCTGTATGTGAGTCGGGAACATCAGTATGGTTCACTTGCACTCAGAGCTGGCTCACACAGCAGCAAATAATTACTAAATGCAGGGCAGACTGTGCATTGTCTGCAAAATATTAAAGAACAAAAGCACTCAATATATAACAGAATTCACTTATACCACTAAAAACACAACATTAAGGAAAAATAACATGTAGAACTATATGTTGTATGTCTGAAAAAATGACCATGTGGTCTTCTGTACATGGGCCAAACAATAAATCTGGGGTTGAGAATTGCAGAGCATTTCAGAAACTTAGCAAAGAAAGCACAGACACAACGGATTAGAACACCCCTAGGGGTAGATGTATCAAGCTTAAAGTTTTCCAGGGGGTTTGAAAAGTGGAAATGTTGCCTATAGCAACCAATCAGTTTCTAGATGTCATTTTGTAGAATGTACTTGATAAATGATTGCTAGAATCTGATTGGTTTTTCAAACCTGCCGGAAAACTCTCGGCTTGATATATTTACCCCCTAGTGTCTTAGCTTTTTGCCAGAATCGTTTATGTATATGATGTGGGGGAGTGACATGGGCGTAGTGGGAGAGTATAGTGAGAGCCGTGTGTGACAGGAGACGTGCAAGGTGTGTGAATGTTCAGTAACAATGGTTGAAGCCTTAGCGTGGCGTAACATTTCTTTTCTTTCTTAACGCCAATTTGTCTCCACTTATGTCTTATCTTTGTCTACCCTCTCTCTTCCTTCAGTATCCAGCCTTTTCTTTTATGTCTCTCTTCTCTTTATTCCCCCAGTTTCTCCCCTGTCCTGCTCAGACCCCCCCCCCCCATTATCTGTGCTGCAGATGTATAGTTTAATTAGCTGATTACATATGTATTGCCCCCTACCTGCCATTTCATTTTTCTACCCTTCCCTATCCTCCTCCTTTTCCGCACTTTCCACTCTTTCATGCCCCTACTCAATCTTGCCCAGCTTCATTCATTTTCCCATGCTCCTGTCTTTGGATGGCTCCCCTTCCCCGCCCGGGAGCCATCTTAGATCCCCCACCTGGTGAGCAGCACCAGCTGGCAATTGTTAGTGTCTGGCGGTGTCATGCCCAGTGCAGGCCACTGGGACGGATTTTTGGCCCTCCCTGCCCCTTTTACTTACCTAGCGTAGGATTAGTTTATCCTGCCCCCGCCGTGCATCCCGGCATAGAACATATTATTTCAATTTTAATAATAGATGTGCAATAACTGAGGCCACCTGGAACTTAAATAACCCACACATGTGAAGCAGCTGGTCATACATGTGAAATGGGTGTTCTACAGACATAAAACATAACATAAAACAGTTTTGTCATTGCAGCCTTTGCTGACAGCTTCCAGAATAATCTGGCTGGAATTCGATGATAGTGTAATGTATGTACGGAGAGAAGATATAATAATGATGGAGATTGTTCTGCTATGTGAACAATTTGTTAATTTACATTTGTGTGTGTGCTGGTGTGGATACATCATGTCTGCAAGTCTACATTTACAACTGCAGAAACAGTGTAAATAATTTGTATATGGTGTGTGTATAGATAAATGGATAATAGTAATAACTGGTGGTGCAGATAGACTTCATTAAGCCTTTTGAAGAACGTTCTGAAAGAGCAAACAAGCATTTTCTTTAGCACTTGCTTCATAGGGTTTGATAGCCCTTAGTTTGGTTGGGTTGCATTAACCATGGCACTGAGTAAACACACCACAGCTGCAGGAAATGCTCCTGTGTATACGAGCCCTTCAACAACTTGTGGTTTAGCCATGGTTGCTGAACTTCACCATCTAGAGCATATTGTTCGGAGAGCTTCTGGCTCCCACTCTCTGATCTAGAACGTTCATCATGGATGAGATTATTTCTACAAGTGATGGCAGCACGTTTCTGTACATAGAAGACTTTTCTACACTATACATGGAGTAAGTCCAGTGTAAAACACCTCCTCCTTCTGCTTCTTCAGCTCCATGATTTTCTTCTCCTGCTCCTTCATCTTCTTAGCCTCAATGTCTTTTTGCTTCTCCAGCTGCTGTATACTGTGCATTTCTCGTAGTTCCTTTAGATAGTTATTAAAGTAGGACTTTAATATTTGCAAGAACGGCAATCAAGTTAAACGCCCCCAAACAGGCAGAGAACACACAATGCCCACTGTTACATCTATTGATGAATAGATAGCTGTGATTTCTTGTCTTAGTAATTGTTAGTGTTACATAGAGGAGCGTCGCAGGTGCAGACCAACAACAACATCCACAATACTGTACAATTAATGGATATCACAGAAACACTAATGAACAGCCTAGTTGCAGGACAGCTCATTCTTTTATGGATCTCACTAGTCACCCGGTAATACATAAATAAACTAAATAACTGTAAACAGTGCAATATCGCGAGCAAAATGCCCTAATAATGTGATGTAATCTCACATAAATTATAATTATAATTCCATGCAACAATTGAGATTATAGTAATACATGTTTTTCATAACTAGTCCTTTAACAACTTTTAAAAATGTGGAACATATTGTGCTTATCCTGTGATACAGACTATAGTATGGCCAGATAACGTGTACTTTTAGACACTTCTACAGTATAATATTGCAGTTTTTTGAAATGCACATCATACATATCTGCCAAATGTCCTGATTTTGGGTTATTGTCCCACCATTCCGGCAGCCAGGATATTTATCCACACTTGCTGACAATTTTGGGAGGCATGTCCCCTTCACCATAGCTCTGTACAACACAGAGGTGGTGATTGGGTGCTGGCGGCAACTGAGAGGGGTCCCCAGGGAAGGGGAGAGGTGTTGGCAGTGACTGAGAACTTAAGAAGCCCTGGACATGCCCTGAGGTGTAAAAATGTTACTAATGCGACATGGCCATGCACCTTTTTGGAGTGTGTGTGGCATGGGCTCGACCTAGAACACTTAAATGTTGGACTGCATGCTTTATAGCACTACCTAAAGTAACCAGACAGAGCACAAACATAGAAATGGTTAACGCTCACGAATGATAAACCCCACTCAATTTCTTTAATCCGCCATCTGGTGTCCTTTCTTATTATTGCAGCTTTTCTAATATCACTTGACATTAAACGCACCTTAGTGAGTGACAGTCCTGCACTCTATGCCACATCACACCACGCGCCTGGTTCATGTCTGAACATAGCTTGCATGCAAGGTCCGTGTTTAAAAAGAGCATGCAAACTGTGCGCAGTTCTGCCCTTATCAAATCCAAGGGTATCTCAAGTTACGCTTCCGTTTGAATCAGTGTGGAGGTGCGCTCTGTCTGAATAGCACTTGTCAGACGTAGACACAAGGAACAGACTGCTGTATATGCACATACAATAAAAATTCACAGAATTCATAGAACTTTTTTATCTTAAACTAAAATAACAACTGTCACGATCAGCACGCACCTGAGCCTGCGTGATGTGTGTGACAAAGGGTTAATCAAAAACAACCACCTAGTCTGTCTAAATTGATTAAATCCTTTCCTATCTATCCCACATTATTAGCTTTGCCTTACCAATTATGCCATCACCAAGGTTTTTTGTGAAGAGTTGACACTCTTATTTAGGAAGCCTTAGAACTCTTAAAACTAATCTTTCATACTTAATTACTTTAATCAGAGTTAACATAGACCACAATGTTCTCCCCTTTTTCAACTATGTAGCGTTTTGACCAAACTGTCGTGTGAATTCGTAAGAACACAGAGACTTGAACTTATTAAGTGTAATTTAATATGAAAAATACATCCACAATGCTTAAGATAAAACAATTAATAAAATCACATACAAATATAATGAAATGGTTTCTTAGAAATTAAAAGGGATAAAACACAGAATTGATAACTCACGTATAATCAAGTTTCTGGAATAGGAATAAGCAGAAAAATGGGAAACTCTTTCAATATCAGATTGACTCCCAAAAGTGAACAAATTGATACAGTTACACTACAGTTTTAAAAGTATATGAGCAACTCTGTTCTCTTGTTAATAGTGTGGGCACCTTTGTACTTGTTATGCAAATGTAGAGCACATACTGCCGATCAGACTCATAGTTGCCGCTCAGGCTTCACAATAGATTTCACACTGCTTGTTTCTGTTTTGTTAAGCACAGATTGTAGTTTTAGGTCTAGATTTACTAAGCTGCGGTTTTGAAAAAGTGGAGGTGTTGCCTATAGCAACCAATCAGATTCTAGCTTTCATTTATATAGTACTTTCTACAAAATGACAGCTAGAATCTGATTGGTTGCTATAGGCAACATCCCCACTTTTTCAAACCCGCAGCTTAGTAAATCTAGCCCTTAGACTTTATTCATAAAGCAGCCAAAGCTCTGCAATGAGATTTATTTATTTTCAGAAAATCTGTCCCATCAATCTCCCACTTACGTGTTTTTTCTGTCTTTGCAGACTTTGTCAAGGGTCCCTACACAGTGCTTTTCCTGATGTCAGTGCTATGTGATATAACAGGTGTCAGGTCAAGTATGGGTGGAGAGAGATACAGATACAGACATGATAGCATATTGTACGATTGGGAGTTGGACTACATGGAGTGGAGTAAGTCAGTGGGTTGAGCTGAAACTCTAGGCAACACAGTGAGAGAAAGTATTATCTGTATTTGTTCTGATGCTGTGCTGCGTTTGCATGGGTCTGCTTGGAGACCATTTGTAAAGTGGCAATCTGTATCTGTACCTGATGTATTTGGTGCTGCAGATACTGGAACCATACAGACTCAGTGCCGGATTAACCTGAGGTCTAACTGGGCTATAGCCCAGGGGCCTCGGGCATCCAGGGGGCCCTTCAAAGTCCTCAGCAGCATTATTGATCGGTCCAGGGGCGGGGGTGCCCCCAGCCCGATCAATGCTGCTGAGCACTGTCACTGTAGTCCTCCGTCCCCGGCGCTCAGTAATCTGCTTACTGAGGAGATCTCGCGAGAGTTCACTCGCGAGATCTCCTCAGTAAGCAGGTTACTGAGCGCCGGGAACGGAGGACTACAGTGACAGGTAAGCGCTTGGGCGGGGGCCCTCACGGTGTACGGGGGGGGGGCGGCGGGTGGCTCACATTGGGGTCCTCACGGGGAATGGAGGTGCCCTTAGCCCAGGGGCCTCCATTCCCTTAATCCGGCCCTGTACAGACTAGACTGGTAATCCATTCGCATACACCATTTGTCACGGGCACTAGGAGTCTTTGCCCAGGATATCACCAGATGATGATGTTACCAGAGTAGTGTGGGTTACACAGTGGTCCTCTGGTAGCAGGGTGACTAGCGGAACATATGACTCAGCAGATGGTGAGAGGATGCAAATAGAAAAGTCAATGACTAGCAGCAATCTGGTTAATGATTAGGTAAATATGAACACGAGGATCTTGATGGACGTGAAGAAGTGCAGGAAGGTAACAGGGAAGTCAGTGGTCTGCGTACAGCAAGTTGTACCACTGCTTATGGTGAAGAGACTTGTCCAGGTGCAGGTAGGTAGCGGGGCAGTCAGTGGTCTGTGTATAGCAAGTTGTACCACTGCTTATGGTGAGAGGACTTGTCCAGGTGCAGGTAGGTAGCGGGGAAGTCAGTGGTCTGCATATAGCAAGTTGTACCACTGCTTATGGTGAGAGGACTTGTCCAGGTGCAGGTAGGTAGCGGGGAAGTCAGTGGTCTGCGTATAGCAAGTTGTACCACTGCTTAATAGGTTAGGAGGTGTACAAGTGTTGATGAGTGGAAACATAGAATGTAGGCACTGAGAGTACAAGGAACTTGATCCCAAACAATATGCACAAGTCTATGTTGGTGTGGCAGGCGCTGCTTGACAGAGACAAATTCACTACTTGAATCCAGGCTAATAGTAGAAGGTCAATTAGCATATGTATCTCACGACTGAACAAAGAGGTAAACTTCCCAGCAGATATGCGGAGTAATAACACAGTCTCAGGGAGATAGAGGATTCCGTGGGTAAGTGGAGAACAGTCCAAGCGGATATGCAGTAAACGAATACAGTCAATAGAAAGTAAGCATACCGCGGTTCAGTTGAGCAGGCTGTCAACGAGAGGATACAAGAACAGCTGAGCGGCTGCACGCCAGCACGAGTAAAGAAACCACAGGTGAGTGGTAGCGGTAATCAGGGTCCGGGTCAGCACACAGGCAGAGAACCTGACACGGGTAGAACAACGATGAGCAGTGCAGGAATCACTGGAGATAGCGAACACGAGTAGAACACTGGAGGTAATAGCGGACTGGAAGCCGCAGATGATTAGAGCAGGAATCAGCAGGGAACTGAAGACATAGTAGGACACGGGAGACTTGTAGCGGTCTGGAAACCGGCAGGAATCAGCAGGGAACTGAAGACATAGTAGAACACAGGAGACTTGAAGCGGTCTGGAAACCGGCAATGAGTTGAGCAGGAATCAGCAAGAAGCTGAAGACACGGAGAAGTACTCAGGAACACCTTCAGAGACTCACAGGGAATGAGACTCCAAGATCAGGCAACGAGGTAATGAACACAGGTGCTTTAAATAGGGAGCGTTGCCTGATCAACCAATTAACTAAAAGCAAAGGTCAGAAGAGTTCTTAGGAACTGTGCATGCGCAGTCCATCAGGATGGCGGGCGGCCACGGTTCAGGATAGGTGCTGGCAGGAATACTGGAGAGCCACGCACCAGTGAAGAGGCACTCACGGTCCGGTGAGTGACACCATTACTGTTTCAGGCTCTAGCTTGTGAGCACCAGGAAACAGCATCCAGATAGGAATCCAGTGTCAGCATTGGCAGGCCAAGAGAGACTGGCAGGCTTCAGGAGGGTACAAGAACAAGACTTGTCAAGCTCAAACAGGTAGTAAGGGCAGGCAGATTTCAGGCAAGGTAAAATGATAAGCAAGATGCCTGGAACACATGTAAACAGCAGTAGCAGTTTAGATATAACAGGTGTCAGGCACCGCCCCCGATCTCCGGGACGGCCGCCTGTATCCACTGTATCGTGTCTGGATGCCTAGCAACCAGACGCGTCACTTCCGGCCGCCGGTTACTGCCCACAGAGCGTTCCCGTTGCCTAGCAACAGGACGCTATGCTAAGCAAGCTAGGCGCTAGTCATGACAGCGCACAGCGCTGGGTACCCATTGGCAATAGGACTATATAAGCCTTCCTAGTACTCCCCTCCAGTGCCAGAGTTTCAGGTCTTCCTGTCCTCCAGCGTTTCCAGTGTTCCTGTGATAACTTGTCTCCTGACCTTTGCCTGCCTCCTGAATATTTGCCGTTTGCCTGTGACCCTTGTGACCCGGATTGCCTTGACTACCCTTTTGGATCTCCCTTCTGTACCACGCTGCCAGAACGCTACCGACCCGGCTTGACTCACTACCCCTTTGGATTCTCCTTGTGTACCTGCCTTGCCCGCACCGTTGCTGAACCGGCCTGTCTGACATTTCTCTCGTGCTTCGCTATATGACTCGTGGAAGGACCGCGACCTGCGTGTTCCCTGCACCTATGTCCATACCTCCTTGCGGGAGTCCCTGGTGAACACCAGGGGCACGTTAGACTCCGCACCTTCCTTCGAGTATTGCCAACGATAGCAGGTACGCTATACTCAGTCGTGACAACAGGAATTTGAGTTCTGGGTGAACAATATTCTGGTACAAGAAAGCAGAAGGTGGGTATTTTTATAGAGAGATCTACAAAAAGAGGCCCTCCAAGGGTGTGTATCTAATGGAATGAAAAGTGCTGGACAGCCTTCCTGCTGAACTGATGGACTACTCCTCTGCTCCATAACAAGATTGGATCAGGCCGGACAGGGGTTCTGCATGCATTGCGAACAGAACAGGCAGGAAATGTTACCTGATGACAGGTATTACAGATTCTTGAACGGCCGAATCCAGAAACCTAATAGTTCCTATAAATAACTTGTAGATCAGCCTTCTAAGAACCATTAACGCTCTTTATAATGAAGTGTATGGCACTGGTCAGATATACTTGTGTCTTTCATCACAGAGAAGTTATCCTGCTCTGCTGAGCCATTCCAGACTGGTCAGTTTATGTTTTAATTGATGACTAAACCTTGAACATGTGTTTCCTTGGATTCCTAACCATACAACCTTGATTTTTTTAAATTCACAAATATGGTAATCCAATGGTATGATACTTCACAATGATTAGAAAATGAACAGCATATTATTTCACATCAATGACCATTAATGTCCAGCAGTGGCCACTATATTACAGCCAGCAATAAGCAACCTATTTTACCTTAATTCATTCCTGATCCCTTACTCCCCTCATTCACCTGCTCCTGGAAACTAGGCTTTTCACAGTTCCTTGCCTTAAAGTGAATGTATCCAGTTAGGCTCCCCAGTATGAAGCTGTCATTCACAATTACATTTTTCTTTGCCACTTGCACTCCCTGGCAACAGTGGCGGTTGTCAACAGGCTCACCTGGATGACAGGCATTGGTGGAGGTGGTAAGTATGAAAAATATGCAGGCAAATATTCATTTCCAGCAAGAAACACACAGGTCTCCTGGTTCTCTGACTGCAGAAAAAGTGTAATGTTCTGTATTGTTTTAGAAATGCATCTCCATGAACTAATCCTCTGTGCCCTAAAGGCCACTTACGCACTGGCATCATAAATTCATATATATATATATATATATATATATATATATATATATATATATATATATATACAGTTTCTAATGCTAATACAAGCATGTACATTTGTATAGTAATGACCTCATACCCATTAGCATTTGCACTGGCAATCAGGAGCAATTGCGTTGCGACACAGTTTTCCTGAAGTTACCTGCTCCATTTACTTGTGTTCACGGCAAGTGAATTCATTGAGGTGATGGGGTTATCTTCCCTTAAGGCCATGAGTATGACTAGGCTTTAGCATCCAGGTCACATAACTCCACATGTGCTAGTTTTCCAAGCATCATGTTTTTTTTGCCACTGCAAGTCTGTCTGACACAATTCTAGCAGGTTCAGTGGATTCTCTGTTGCCAACCTGGCAATAACGGAAGTGTGGAGTCTAACAAACCACTGGCTTTTGCCAGGGACCCCTAGGAGGAGGTCTGGCTTTACTGCTGGTGGGTGAATAGTACACGGACCTCTGCCCTGTTTCCAGGCGTGACGAGCAGCTATCAAACAGGGAGAAGAGAAAGATCAATGTAGCCGGGACTGGTACACAAATGGACCGCAGAGTGCCAAATCACAAAAGAGGAAGCATTGTCAGAGCAAGCTGAGTCACCAGCAATCAGGAACATAAGCAGAATTAGAGGACAGGCAGAAAAGAGGTCTGGAATTTAACAGGTTTAGAGATCAGCCACAAGATGTACATAAACTCTGCTGCCTTGCCACTAACCATGTCTATGCAAGGCATTTTTCAATTATATGGGAGAGAGCACCTTCAATAATTTAAAAAAGGAAGGTTTCTATGGCCTGGTTACATAACAACCCTGCCTTTTATGTGAAGTTGCAAAAAGAAAGCTATTAGACCCATTAAATCTCACCCAGAGTTTACCCGACAGCATGTAGAAAACCCACATTCCAAATGGAGGTATATTATATGGCCTGATGAGGTCAAGTTTGAGTTTTGTGCCTTTAATGAGTAACACTGAGCATCATCCGAAATACACTATCTAGTGGTTCTAGTGGTTCAGTCTGCATGAGACCTACAACTTGGGAGAAGACTCATTTATAATACACTAATGACCCAAAGTAAACACCAATGCCACACTAAAGTGATTTAAATGCCAACATTTGATGTACTGGGGGTAAATGTATCAAGCTGAGAGTTTTCCAGCAGGTTTTAAAAGTGGAGATGTTGCCTATAGCAACCAATCAGATTCTAGCTGTCATTTTGTAGAATGTACTAAATAAATGATAGCTAGAATCTGATTGGTTTTTCAAACCCGCCGAAAAACTCTCAACTTGATACATTTACCCCCTAGAGTGGTCTAGTCAAAGGCCAGACCTCATTTCCAAGAATCTGTGCAGTGATAGATACTTGCCTAAATAGACTTTATTTGTAATTAGTTAAAAAATAAAAGATAAAGAGTTGTTCTTTTTGATATTACTGTGTGTACAAAATGTGAAGAATTCCACAGGGGTGGATACTTTATATAGTCACTGTATCTCACGGACAAAATTAACTGCATTCGTGGGAACCGATTCCTATAAATATTTTACTACATTCGGCACCAAAAGTAAACACTGGGCATCAATGGTATACTGAATAAACATGAGTATCCTGGATTTATATTTTGAACCTAAGGGAGCTTTAACTGAGTCTCATGTGGAGAACCCCAGATGCCAGTAAACTGAAGTCTAGAAAAGGTTATTTCAAATGTGCCTCAATTTACACCAATAGTACGCAGCAAAAAGGGGAATAGGCTTAAGTACTTAGCTCTTATATTCTGACAGAATCCACAATAGGTTGTGTGAAGTAATTACATCACCAATAGCAGTACACAGGGCTTGCTGTGTAAGAGAGGCTTACCAGGTCTTACTGGTCCACCAGGGACGGGCATGGACGGGGGGCAGGGGAGCCCCTGGGCCAGATAAAAAAAGATGGTTTTGGGCCGGTCCCTAGTCTCTACTTAGTGGCTGGCCCCTCCCCCAGGACCAGCCACTTTCTCCAATTGGCCGTGGATCCTAACGATCCGTCCCCCCTCCCTCCCTTCTACTATGCGATATGCTCTCTATTGCTGTCACACATGGGACATGCACCACGTGACGGGTGCCGTCCAATGTGTGAAGAGACTACACAGCGCGTGGGCGGATGGAGCTAGGTAAGTAGTATAGTGTGTGTGTCAGCGTCAGCCACTAAATGAATGTAGTTTGTGTCAGCCACTAAATGAATAGAGAATGTGTCAGCCACTAAATGATAGTAGTGTGTGTCACAGTATACTAAGTGAATGTAGTGTGTGTGGGGGGGTGGGCACTAAATGAATGTAGTGTGTGTTGGGGAGGGCACTAAATGAATGTAGTGTGTGTGTGTGTGTTTGTGTGTGGGGGCCACTAAATGAATGTAGTGTGCGTGTGGGGGCCACTAAATGAATGTAGTGTGCGTGAGGGGGCCAGTATACTAAATGAATGTGTGTGTGTGTGTGTGAGGGGGACAGTAAATGAATGTAGTGCATGTGTGAGGGAAGGGGTCTTAATTTAACCGTGGAGTGCAGGTGGGGGGTTAATTATTGTGCTGTTTTATTTGTGGGGTGATGGTGGGGCAATTTAATTTAACACTGGGGTCTATGAATTTAAGATGGAGTGAATGAACCTTTACTTTAATACTGGGGTGGTTTGGGAACTATTAATTGATTGTGGCGCTGTTTGGGGAAAATGAGGTCTATTTTCTTAAATGTGATTATGAATTATTTAATGCCTGGGATTGATGTGGGAAATTGTTATATTTATTAAACGTAAATGCTATTTAATTTTATTGCTGGGGTTGTTTGGAGGGAGGGAAATTTATTAAATGTTTATGCTATCTAATGTCGGGTCTAGTTGGAGGCAAATAGATTTGTTTATCAAACGTGAATACGATTATTTTAATATTTTCACTGGAGGGGGACCTATTTATAAAACATGGGTGCTATTTTGACTCAACACTGGGGCTGGTTGACGTTTTCTAAATTTCATGTACCCATTTTATTTTTCTTCCAAATAGGGCCCCCAACATTCCAGGATCCAGACAAGCAGCAACTGATCTAAAGACACCAGCAGCCACAGGTGGTGAATGTGACAAGAACAGGTAGGAGAGAGCAGGGGGTATATTTACTAAACTGCAGGTTTGAAAAGTGGAGATGTTGCCTATAGCAACCAATAAGATTCTAGTTCAGTACATTCTACAAAGTGACAACTAGAATCTGATTGGTTGCTATAGGCAACATCTCCACTTTTGCAAGCCTGCAATTTAATAAATAAACTGCCCTTTAAGGATGGGCCGCTACTCATGGGCCAATGCTATGTGTTGCCCCCGGGCAGCCCCTGCGGTCCACCTACCTAACAACGGTGACCTTCCTAGCAACCAACTTGCATGCACCTTCCCGATCTGTCCAAGGGAGAAGACAACTATTGTTATTTTGGAAGTAGTAGCGGAGAAAAGGTGAAGGGGGACTATCCAAAGTTTTAGGCTGGAATGGAGCAACTGCACTCTACTCCGAATGCTAAGTTTGTTCTTGGCCTGGGCAAGGAGCTACAGATATTAGCTGCAAGGAAGACTTTCACACAAATACCAAGATTGACATGGAAATGGGAATACCATATTAATACCGTCTTCTCTTGATTTGCGCTTACGGCTCAAGATGACACCCAAAGGGCTAAACTTTTGCTTATGTAGTATAAGCCACCGACTCTAGTGCTAACAATGCAGCAACAACAACAGTGCCCTTGTCCAAACAAGGTACAATGTAATCAGTATGTGCAAACTAACGTCTAGCACTAGATGTGATATACTACCCTAACTAACCTAACAGTGACACCCACAATAAGCACTCCCAAAGGCTACCTTTAATGGTAGCCTAACGAATGGGTCCTGTAGGGACAGGGCAAAGGGAGAATAAGTAATACAGCAATGGTCTAAGCAGGATGGTGCAACTAAGTCAATGATATATACAAGAAAGCAGCAGGACAATTATATACAGTGACGAGCTCCATTGGCTCGCCACAGTGTCTTTCTCAGATTCACTTGGTCGTCTGTGCTAGTGAAATAGAACATGTCGGTGTCTCAGACCTCGGAAGGAGTAGCTTTATCTGCAGGATTATTATGAACAGAAGTGTCTAGTACGAATGAGTCAACCCATAGGAGGGGCAGTATTGGGGGCATTAGTGGTGTAACCAGGGGGCCCAGATCTGGTAAAACTTATTGTCTTTATCTCGTAGGTGGAAAGTGACTTTCTCCATGCTAGCAATGAACCAGACATAGGATTTTAGAGAAGAGACGCGGGGAGGTGCTGCGCTTTTCCAAGATTTGGCTATCAGGCACCTAGCGGCCGCCAAAACGTGCGAAGCCAATTTTGCGGAGGGGACATCAGCGTCTTGTATAGGGTAGCAGAGGAGGAAGGACCAAGAATCCTTCTGGATAGGGAACTGAAGAAGGGAGGAAAGGAGAGCAGCTACTTTATCCCAGAAGGAGGAAATGGCAGGGCAGGACAACCAGATATGAAAGAAGGTACCTCTATGACCGCATTCCCGCCAACAGGCTGGGGAGGCAGTTGGGTACATTTTGGCTAGTCTGTCAGGCATAAGATACCATCTGTAGAGAATCTTATATGCATTCTCCTTAAGTAAAGTGGAGATGGAACTAGAGGCTACATTTGATCTGATGGTCTCCCAGTAGTCCTCCTCCAGGGGAGGACCCAAATCCCTCTCCCACTCTCTTTCGTGGCTCCTCCCAGAGATCAGCAGTTTATCTAGAAGCTGCGGGCATTTTGTAGCACCCTATAAATAAAAATTAATAATAATAATAGTGTAAAAAGTTGGCCCTCCAGCCCTGTAGAGCATTTGAGTATGCTGAGAACAAAGCTGTCATAAGCTGGCATGCTCAGGGAAGGGGGGTAATCCAGGCAGCTTCCTATTATGCACAGCCTATATTAAAGGGGAGAATAAGTATCCCAGCCTTCTTCCATTACTCTGGGTGCATTGGGAGGCAGCAGTTTTGATTAGTGAATGCTGCATGTGCACAGATAAGAAACATCATACAACAACAGCAACTTCAATCTCTCCACCCTGCTACAAGGTCAGATCAAAGATAAATGGCTGCACTAACCTAATTTATATTCTCACTGCAGGCTGAGTTTCTAGTCACCTGCCAGGTTAAGTACAGTAGCGGTCCATGGGCTCCTGGGCTCTCCACACCTCTGTTCGCACACACAAGTTACTAGTTCCTCACTCCATGTATCTCCAATATGTTTTCTTTTTACTTTTTTATTTTAATAAAATAATCAAAAGAAAAATAATGTAATCATTATTTTATTACTTTTATCTTTTAACCATGGGAGAGCTTGAGTCACAATAGACTCCAATAAGTCTCACCTATTTTTAGCACTGGTAGATCCAATTTAAACTACATCTAATAGAAAGTTGACAATATTTTCATTGATCTAGAAAATATCATTAGCTAGATCTGAATAGGGCCATCTATTTCCTTCTAACTTTGAGAGTGCATTTATCACCACCAAACAGTGGGAGACTGACATAGGAATATTGTAGGGGGGCCCCTAACAATGGCATGAGGCACTTGACCTGTCTGCTGTTATACTGGGCATGGAGTTGTACATGGGCTGGTGGTGGTCATGAGGCTGTTATGTTGGCACTGGCCTGTCATGGTTGATTTAGGATTGTGGTGGGCATGAATCTGTAGGTTATGCTAGGCAGGAGTGCATGAAGCTATACAGTTGACTGTGAACTGTAGTTGGCATGGGTTTTATAGGTGTGGGAAGTTATATGGTTGACAAAGGACTATAGAAGGCATATAATGGGTAAACACTGTATGTGATGGCCATGACGCTGTTATGTTGGGCACAGGATTATTGTGGGTAAAGAACAGTGCATTGTGCATGATGCTGTGATGCTGAGCATAGGGATGTACATATTTAGTATTTAGGCTGTATTTTGCTGCTGTTATGCTGGAAACTCTGTATTTTGTAGAGTAGCTGGATATATGTGGTAGGCATGGGGTGCAATACTGACCATGGATCTACTAAAGCAAAAAATAAGAGTAAGTTTGCACATTGGCAAAACCCTGTTGCTTTGGAGGGGGAGGCAACTTTAAAATGTGTTGGCAGATTTATAGTCGGGGTAAGGCATGTTCTAGATCAACTTTAAATTTCACTGTCCAAATAAAGCTATCAAGTATTTGTGTGCTACATGATAAAACAGCCAGCATTTATCTTATATGCAAAATAATAAACTAATTTGCAACCCTTGCATTGTAGCATAGTTTGTCCAGGAGAAAACTTACTCAGTTTTTGGCCTTACTTTCATTAATGAATCAGGCCCTATCTGTTTATTTTCTTCTTTTACAATATATTGTGCATGTGCATTAAGTATTCCTTTTTTTACTATACCATGCATGATATATATTTTATTGTTGTGGCACAGCACAGTAGGTCTATCTGGTTTGCATACTGCACATAGTATTTACATTTTCATCAAACTGTGCTGTGCTCTCTCTCCCCTCTAGAATGCAGCAAATTGTGTTAACAGTCTGTGTTGATGGGGATCTGCTTATTGCAGAACTTACTGATGTCTTATGAAAAATGCCCAAACCTCTGTTTTTAAAAAGTATAGTGAGAGTCCCTTAGGTGCATATAAGTCTTACTTTTGTGTAAATACCTCTCAACCTCTACAATATAGCTCCAAAACAATGTGGCCCTTCATTCTAGAGAAGTAAGCCAGCACTGGCCTACAGAAACACTGTACTCAAACTGTGCTACTTCATAAATATGTGACTGTTTTGTCACTGTGGTGGCACCTGGTGGTGATACAGGAAAGTTAGCTTTTTACGTGTAAAGCGAGGGGATGCTTTAAAGGTCATGAAACTGATAAATTATGAACCAGCAGAGCAAATGCAATTTTATGACATAACATGCCTGTCAGGCTCCATGTCCTCTGCAAATATTCCTTGTAGAATGTAATCCTGCAAGAAGAATAAATCGCTTTCCAGTACGCCATCCTTATATCATCTGTCCTTTGTTCTCCATAATTATATCATAATATATGCTTTTAGTGTATCATATACTTTAAGCATATTGTTAAGGGTGATGTCATCACCCCTGGAGTCTTCCCCACTCTGTGTGTGCCGACTTGAGTCAGCACACACAGTGGGGTTCCTTGATGTGACTGCACATGCGCCATCAGGGTTAGGGTGTCCATGTACGCGCCGATCATGTCGCGTGCACTGTAGGTGTTGCTCATGTGCAGTAGTCCCTGTACGTGTGCACTCGTCACGCACACCGCACCCCTTTCACGGTCCCCCTGTTGTTGGAAACCCGACACTACAAGTATAAATTATCTATCTGTCCTTATATTTGATGGTGATCTAATAAATAAATAAAGAGAGAGGGAGAGAGAGAGACCCCGATAATTTTCATCTCTCTATTCCTCTCCCTACCAACTATGAAGGAGTTAAAAAAAAATCTCTTGTGTTATTGTCGCACAACAGAAAAAACCTACTAGAGGGGGAACCATATGTTAGGAACTCCTCCAGCTGGTACAACAAAACCCGGAGTCTACTCCGAAAGCCAGGTGTTCACTGGAGCCCCTAGTGGTGGGGACAGACTTGGCCACAGGCTGACAGAGGGTCGAGAGTTGTGTACCGGCTAAGGAGAACCCAGGGATGGAGTGTTATGGCCGACAGCAGCGTGGGGTTCAGGCAGGGTTGATGCCGGCAGCAGACAGCGAATGCACAGGACAAACCAGGGTCAGAGGTCACAGGCACAGGTTCGGAATCCAGGGACAGGCGAGAGGTCAGGGGCACTAGCAGAGAAGCACAATCCCGGTTCAGGCAATAGGTCAGGGTCAGAAGCACAGGTTCAAAGTCCAGGAACAAACAAGGGTCATACACGGGAAATCTATCTAAGGTTTAGACACCAGGCACAGAGATAAAGTAGCAGGCAGCAGAACTGTAAACAGGACGTTATAACCGGCAGTGAGGCTCAGTCCTCACTGCCTTAAATAGTACAGATGGCCAATCAGGACACAGTCCAGAATGTGTCCTCAGCTGCAGTATAATAGATATGAAGAGCCTGCAGCAATCATGTCTGCAGAGTGCCAGCGGTAGACTAAAGCTTTAATCAGCCTTGATTGGCTGAACCTAACACGTATGCAGGGCTGGCCCTACCTAAACCTGTGTGCACGCGCCCGGCTGTTTGACAGCTGGCCGGGCGCGGCATCAGAGAGACCAAGGCGTCCCGGTTGTTGCCCAGGCAACCGGGACACAGAAACCGGAAGTGACGCCCCGGTTGCCGTAGCAACGGCCGAGGCGTCACCAGCAGACCCAGGAGAGTCACTGCGGTGCCCAGGGCCGCCGTGACCACTAACACCATAGTGGAAAAACACCCTATCAGTTGTAAAGAGTGGAAGAGAAGAGAGAAAAAGAACAGGAGAGAGAAGAAAGGAGAAGAAAATAGAGAAAAGGCACAAAAGAATAAGACAAACAAAGACATTCAAGTGAAGCAATTCCCGTCCATAAAGCCCTTACGCCCCTTCCCTTAATAGTTCATAATTTGTTGTATTTTAGTCTTCATGTGTTATTCTTCAATATGCAGTTCACAGCGTTGTTTAGCCAGTCTTTTAATTTTCTGTAGAGAAGTATTCAAACAAAGTTCATAACTAATACCAATACCAATGAGAACTATTTTGGAATGAATGAGCAGAGGATACTTTGGCATCTTACTATAAATCATGCACAACTTCAGTTGTTTTTAGTGGCATCATGTTCCAACTTGATTGTAGCTTGATTCCCAGAGTCCTTGAGTTTCTGCAGTATGTCTTCCTCCTTCCCGAAGTCGAGCAGCCAATTCTTGAGTTCTGAACCAAATCCAAGCGAATTTTCTGAAGCTTCATAGGAATATCTGGATGGGTACCTAGTCACTTCTCTGGGATCACTGGTGTTCTTCCCATCTCCTCTGCTACATCAACAGCTATAGTGGGAGTAAGAGTAAAATATGCTCCTCGAAGGCATGTCCCTCTTTGAGCCTAGTTAGATGCATATATGGTAAAATAAATAATCAGGGTAGGGCTTTAGGATTTTCGTTTCCTTACATTATGGTTCTTAATGATCAGTTAAAACCTCTTTTTTTTATAATATTATTTGGAAGGGGTATGATTTCTTAATCTACCCATCTCAATGAGCACAGAAGCACTTTGTTGAGATAAGGAGGCTTGCGTGGTTTTGACTTGGTCAAATTTGACCCAGAAAGCTTTACGTCTTCTCCGAGAGTCTTTTTTTGTAGTCATTGGCTTTTGTACTTTTAGCATTGTATCACCCAGGATTTCAAGGACCTGATATGGTTCCTCCCAGTTTGCATTCCAGGGACCTGCCTTTTGGAATGTCTAGATCATTATTAGACTATCTACTAGAGGTATGGGATTCTCCCCCTGTAGACAGGATTTGTTCAGCCGGTTGGCTGCATATGGCAACAGTTCTTTCAGGTTATTTTGCAACTGTTGTAAGAACACATCTCTGACAATCACCTCTTTGATGGGGTTTGACAACTGTGGTTCATTGGTGAAGCAAAGCAGCATTTTGTGACCAGTCATGAGCTCAAATGGAGTGATCCCTGTTATAGTTGCCTCAGTTGCCCGAATACCTATGAGTTTTGCAGCAGGGCTGTCACCCAAGAGGAGCCCTTCTCTAACAGTGTCTTGGTAAAACAAAATGTAATTGTTTGTTTCATTCCTTCTACTATTTCTGCTGACTGGAGATGACAAGGTACATGAAATCGCTGTAATACGTGTTAGCTGCGGCGGCCGCAGGCACCGCTGCGACTCTCACCTTCCTCCTGCGAGTGTCCCGCCCGTCGCTATGACGACCGGGACGTCACTTCCGGTGTCTTCACCCAGGTTGCCTGGGCAACAACTGGGGCGCTGGAGTTCTCCTGCCGCAGCGCCCAGCCAACTGTCAAACAGCCGGGCGCGCGCGCAGGTCTGTATAGGATCAGCAGCTCAGAGCTAGGCACTAATTAGCAACTGCACACTCTCCCCTCATTGGTTGGCAGGGCTATGTATTAATTAGGCTGCTCCTGGGGATTCTGTCAGGGCTCTTCCCTGATTGGCTACTTAGACTATTTGAGGCAGTGAGGACTGAGCCTCACTGCCGGTTATAGCGTTCTGTTCAAGTACTGCTGCCTGCCCCAGTTCCTGTGTTTGGTGTTGTAACCTGAGATTGATTACCCGTGTATGATCATTGCCTGTTCCTGGATTCTGAACCTGTGCTAGTGACCCTGATCTATTGTCTGTACCCGGATTCTGAACCTGTGCCTGTGACCTTGACTCTTTTAGCCTGTACCTGACATACTCTCTGGTGCTCTGTCCAGTCCGCTGATCTCTGGCCTGCTGCTCCTCCGTGTGCTACCTCCTGTACCTGTGCGCTGCCGTGTTAGCATAAACTCATACTACTCTGAGAATAAGACCTGGGAGCATCCGAGTACCTGTGAACATAACACAGGGTATACTTACCTGCTCTGTGCAGGATACTCAGCTTGTCCCTGACGCCTTCTTCTCCGTGTCTTCCAGACCCTCCAGCTAGCGGCGCCTCTTCTCCTGTTCAACGCGGCTGTCTTCTGGGCGGGGGAGCTCTCAGGCCCTACAAGGGCTCCCCGCCGACGACTCTGGCACTGTTTTCTAGTGGCAGGGTAGCTCCTTGCCCTGACAAGAGCACCCTGCCACTTCCGCCGGCGTCTTCTGTCTTCTTGACACCGGACGTCCCACGACATCCTCTTCTCTCTGCTCCTCCGACGGACTTCTGGCAAAATGGCGGCACCCGGCGGCCTAAATAGCGAGCACTGATTGGATCACCAAGGCGCCAATAATTCAAACTGCCGGAGGTGAGCCAGGATTGGCTCACCTATCCGGCCGCCGATTGGCCAGCAGGGGGAGGTGAGCCCTGATTGGCTCGCTTGCCCTCTGCTGCCGGGACCTGCGGAAAAGAAAGAGAAGTACGCACCGCTGGAACGCAGGACCAGTGAGTAGATTTTCCTCTGTCTTCACCCTCTTCACAGGCATGGCAGCGGGGCACACCTCTACAGTTTCAATGAAGATTCCTGTCACGGGCACTAGGAGTCTTTACCCAGGGATCACCAGATGGTAGGCTTACCAGAGCAATGTAGATGGTAATAGGGTACTCTGGTAGCTGGGTGATCACGGAACATGAAATGATGGCCGATGAGATGCTCAGGAAAGTCTATGACTAGCAACACTGGTAATAATGAGGTAAAGATACACAAGGAACTGTATGGACAAGGACACGTGAAGGTAGTCAGTGGTCTGCGATAGCAAGTTGTACCACTGCTATAGTGAGGAGGAATGTCCAACAGAAACAAGGAGGTGATGAGAGTCAGCGGTCTGCGGGTAGCAAGTTGTACCGTTGTCTGAGTGAAGGAATGGAATCCAAGTGGAGGTATCCAGGTAGTCAGTGGTCTGCGGTAGCAAGTTGTACCACTGCTATGTGAGAGGATAATGGAACAGGTGATACCGGAAACAGGGATCAGTGGTCTGACATCAGCAAGTTGTACCACTGAATATATATGTGAGGAGGTGCACGGGGGAAGACTGCAACACAGGATATACACAGGCACCTTATACACGATCCACAGTAATATGCACAATATAGATATATATATATGTAAATGACTGATTAGGTCTGCAATCTAGAAAGTCTCTTGAAATAGTCCAGCACAATGATAACACAGTCAATGATGGCAATAGACTCAGCGGATAGCAGACTCCAGAGAGAACCAAACACAGTCCAGCAAGATATGCAATACACAGCACAGTCAATGAGAAGTATGCATACCGTGGTTCAGCAGTAGCAGTCAGATGGGATTGCAGCGGTACCTGAGCGGCTGGAGACCGACTGGATAGGAAGTCCCTGGATAGGAGAAGCAGCGGTCTAGCAGGTGCAGCGCACAGGTGAGTAGACCGACAGGGACACGAATCCACAGGAGTCAGCAACACGTGGAACTGGACTCATAGGAAACCCAGGAGAATGGAGATGATCCAGCAGAGGGTAGTAGAAGAGATACAAATCCAATGCTGACAGGAGGGTAGAGGCCAGTGGAACACGTGAAGGCGTGGAGAGTGGATCAGCAGGAGATGGACGATAGCGCTGACCACAGCGGCAGGACTCAGCGGCACACGGAGGTAACCAGTAGCAACCACAGGAACCAACAGCGATGGGAAACAGGAGTGCAGCGCAGGGCAGGAGCTGTAGATCACGAAGTGTAGCAGATGGTAATGAAAAGCGGCAGTCTCGAGGAAGTCACAGCGAAGATGAGATGAGAGTGTAGTGCACGGAGGCAGCGGATAGTAATCAGCTGGCAGTCACGATGTTGAACACAGGCGAGTTGCAAGCAGGAGACTGTAGTGCACAGAGGCAGCGGATAGTAGTCAGCTGGCAGTCACGATGTTGAACACAGGCGAGTTGCAAGCAGGAGACTGTAGTGCACAGAGGCAGCGGATAGTAGTCAGCTGGCAGTCACGATGTTGAACACAGGCGAGTTGCAAGCAGGAGACTGTAGTGCACGGAGGCAGCGGATAGAAATCAGCAAACAGACTTGATGAGAAGCAGGTGAGTGAGGTAAAAGCTGGAGTGCACGGAGGCAGCGGATAGCAATGAGTAAACAGTCACATTGATATAAAATAACGTTGAAGTGGTGTAGAAGACTGTAGTGCACGGAGGCAGCGGATAGGAATCAACAAACAGTCATGATGATACAGTTGATGGTAGAAGTGGTATGGAACCACAGTAGTAGAAGTGGTTTGGAAACCACAGGAATCAGCAGCACTGAATACACAAGAATACAGGAACACCTTCAGAGACTCATGAGGAATGAGACTCCAAGATCAGGCAACGTGGTAGTGACCACAGGTGCTTAATATAGGGAGGTTGCCTGATCTGCCAATTAAGTTAAAGGGGTATACACTGAAGTATAGAAAAGGGCTGCGCATGCGCAGACCCTCAGGAAGGTGGACGGCCACGGTTCCTAAATGTCCGGGAAGAGGCACTCACGGTCCGGTGAGTGACAGTACCCCCCCTTTTAAAGGTGGGCACAGAACGCCTGGAACCGGGCTTGTCCGGATTTTTGGAGTAAAACTTCTTCAAAAGGGCAGGAGCATTAAGATCTTCAGCTTTGATCCAAGAGCGCTCCTCAGGACCAAAGCCCTTCCAATGAACGAGGAAGTGGAGGACTCCTCGCGAAATTTTTGCATCTAGTACCTCGGTAATCTCAAAATCCTCCTCCTGATGAACTTGAACTGGCTGCGGAGCTGAGGGAGGAGTTGAAAAACGGTTGATAATAAGAGGTTTGAGCAAAGATACATGGAAGGCATTAGAAATCCGAAGACTCTTAGGAAGAAGGAGTTTCACACATACTGGATTGATAACTTGAATGATCCTATATGGACCAATAAAACGAGGGGCGAATTTCATGGATGGAACCTTCAAACGAATATTTTTTGTGGATAACCAGACACGATCTCCAATTTTTAGTGGTGGAATAGCCCGCCTCTTCTTATCAGCGAAAGATTTATATTTGACAGATGTCTTCTTCAAACAGGTTCTAACCTGAGACCAGATATTTTTAAAGGTCTGACAAACAGTCTCCACCGCAGGAACTTGGGTGGGCGGGAGGGCAGGAAATTCCGGAAAAGACGGATGGTGACCGTAGACCACAAAGAATGGAGTTTTGGATGATGACTCATGGTACATGTTGTTATGGGCGAACTCAGCCCAAGGGAGTAACTCTACCCAGTTGTCTTGATTGGCTGATGAAAATATCCTTATAAAAGTCTCAAGATCTTGATTGACACGTTCGGTTTGTCCATTGGATTGTGGATGGTAAGAAGATGAGAGTGCTAATCGTATGCCCAAGGTTTTACAAAGGGCTCGCCAGAATCTGGACACGAATTGTACTCCTCTATCAGACACAATCTCAGATGGACATCCATGGATACGGAAGATCTCTTTAATGAAATGTTCAGCCAGGATAGACGAGGAAGGCAAACCAGACAGAGGGATGAAATGAGCCATCTTCGAAAATCTGTCCACTACCACCCAAATAGTGTTATGGTTCTTACTAGGTGGTAAGTCAGTAACGAAATCCATACTAATATGGGTCCATGGTTTGGACGGAATGGGTAGTGGTCGCAGCAACCCTGCTGGGGTTCTGCGGGAGGATTTGAATTGCGAACATAATTCACAGGAAGCAATGAACTCTTTGACGTCTCTCCTCATTGAAGGCCACCAGTAACTTCGAGAGAGGATCTCAAAAGTCTTGTGTTCACCGGCGTGTCCAGAAAAACGAGAGGCATGGAACCACGAAAGGATTTTCCTCCTTAGAGTAGGAGGCACGAGGGTCTTCCCAAATGGTAGCGTTTTGGTGGATGAAGCAGCCAGTGAGATACATTTGGGGTCTAGAATGGTATGGTTGGAAACCTCTTCTATATCAGAGGACGTAGCAAAGGCTCTAGATAAGGCATCAGCTTTTTTGTTCTTGGCAGCTGGTTTGAAGGTAATTATTAATTCAAAACGGGAAAAGAAAAGAGACCATCTTGCTTGACGAGGGTTCAAGCATTGGGCAGACTGGAGATATGACAAGTTCTTATGATCCGTGAAGATCGTCACCGGATGGCGAGCTCCCTCCAACAAGTATCTCCATTCCTCTAATGCGGCTTTGATAGCCAGTAATTCCTTGTCTCCGATGGTATAATTCTTCTCTGCGGGTAGGAGACCCCGAGAATAGAAGGCACAAGGGTGGAATTTTTGCTGTTCCGAGCGTTGGGAGAGAATAGCTCCTAAGCCCACATTAGAGGCATCTACTTCTAGGAAAAAAGGGAGTGTCACATCAGGCTGACGAAGGATTGGAGCCGAAGAGAAGGACTCTTTTAATGTTTGAAAGGCTTGAATAGCCTCAGTAGACCATTGCTTAGGATTAGCCCCTTTACGAGTCAGGGCCACAATAGGAGATGCAATGGAAGAAAAGTCTTGAATGAAGCGTCTATAGTAATTGGCAAAACCTAAAAAACGCTGGATGGCACGAAGAGTAGTTGGCTGGGGCCAATGTAGTACAGCATTTACTTTGTCAGGATCCATCTTCAGACCAACTCCGGAAACAATATACCCCAAGAATGGAATCTGGGGTAATTCGAATGAACATTTTTCTAATTTACAGAACAATGAATTTTTCCGTAGCCTGGAGAGGACTTCTGCCACATGTTGGTGGTGAGAAGGCAGGTCCTGTGAAAAAATCAATATGTCGTCCAGGTAGACGACGACACATACATATAATAAGTCCCGAAAAATCTCATTGATGAAGCCCTGAAAAACAGCGGGGGCATTACATAGCCCGAAAGGCATTACCAGATATTCGTAATGCCCGTCTCTGGTGTTAAACGCCGTCTTCCATTCGTCACCGGAACGGATTCTGATTAAATTGTAAGCACCACGAAGATCCAACTTAGTAAAAATACGGGCTCCCTTAATGCGGTCAAATAGCTCAGTGATCAACGGAATGGGATACCGGTTCTTGATAGTAATGGCATTGAGTCCACGAAAATCTATACAAGGGCGTAATGATCCATCCTTCTTTTTGACAAAGAAGAACCCAGCTCCAGCGGGCGAGGTGGAAGGTCGAATGAACCCACGCTGGAGGTTCTCCCGTATATATTCAGATGTAGCTTGAGTTTCAGGTAACGAGAGTGGATAGACCCGGCCTCTGGGAGGAGTCTTGCCAGGAAGAAGATCAATTGGACAATCCCAAGAACGATGAGGAGGAAGACGTTCAGACTGAGCTTTATCAAAAACATCGGTAAATGAAGCATATTGAGGAGGGAGTCCCGGTGAAATAGCTGAAATGGAAGCTTGCTGTACCTTGAGAGGAATGACTTGGGAAAGGCAATGATGGTGACATTCAGGCCCCCAAGACGTGACTTGAGGGGTGCGCCAGTCAATCTGGGGAGAGTGACACTGAAGCCATGGAAGGCCTAGGACAATCGGACTTGTCGTAACAGGAAGAATTAAAAACGATATCTCTTCATGATGCAGAGCACCAATCTGAAGGGTTACTGGAGACGTACTCTGGGTGATGAGACCATTGATGAGACGTGATCCATCGATAGCCGTCACAGTAATGGGAGTTTTTAAGGTAATCATTGGTAGAGACCATTGATTAACTAACGATTTGGAAATAAAATTTCCTGCTGCTCCGGAATCAATCAATGCCTGTGACTCAAAGGTCTTGGTAGCAAAGGAAATAGTCACATCAAAAGCGCAGACTTTAGATTTCATAGACGATGGAGAGGACTCCAGGGACCCTAACTTCACCTCTCCAGAACTAGTTAGGGCCTGGCATTTCCCGATCTCTTAGGGCAGGAGCTGAGGACATGAGTGGAATCAGCACAATAGATACAGAGTCTATTCTTGACTCTTCGTTTCCTCTCCTCAGAAGATAACTTGGAACGTCCAATCTCCATGGGAATCACAGCGGGTGACACTGGACGAAATTGAGGGTTAGAGCGAAAAGGTGCTTTAGCAGAAGTCGTTTTCTCAGCCTCTCTTTCACGAAATCTCATATCAACACGATGGCATAGAGAGATCAAATCTTCAAGTGACGAAGGAAGCTCTTGGGTAGTCAGTGCATCTTTAATTTTATCGGAAAGCCCCTGCCAGAAGGCGGCAACTAAGGCTTCAGTGTTCCACTGAAGTTCAGAGGCTAAGATCCTAAATTGAATGACGTACTGGCCTACAGTATGAGATCCTTGTCGCAGACGGAGGATGCTGGAAGCAGCGGAGGTCACACGACCTGGTTCATCGAACACACTTCGGAATGTAGAAATGAATTTGGCACTATCTTGTAATATTGGATCGTTCCTCTCCCACAGAGGGGAGGCCCAAGCCAGGGCTTGTCCTGAAAACAAAGAGATAAGATAGGCCACTCTGGAACGATGGGTAGAAAAATTTTGAGGTTGGAGCTCAAAATGGACTGAACATTGGTTAAGGAAACCCCTACAAGTTTTGGGGTCTCCATCGTACTTTGACGGAGTAGGCAGGTGAAGCGTGGAAGCTATAGACACCTGGGATGGCAATGGGGAAACGGAGGAAAGCACAGGAGCTTCAGTAGTAGCTGTCACAGTCTGTCCAGATGTTCCTTGGGAGGTTAATGACTGATAACACTGAAGTAACAGCTGTTGGCGGGCATCCTGTTGCTCCACACGGCTAACCAGATGTTGCAGCATCTCTTTGGCGGTAGGTTCCACATCTGGGTCTGTCATGGCCTGATCTTACTGTCACGGGCACTAGGAGTCTTTACCCAGGGATCACCAGATGGTAGGCTTACCAGAGCAATGTAGATGGTAATAGGGTACTCTGGTAGCTGGGTGATCACGGAACATGAAATGATGGCCGATGAGATGCTCAGGAAAGTCTATGACTAGCAACACTGGTAATAATGAGGTAAAGATACACAAGGAACTGTATGGACAAGGACACGTGAAGGTAGTCAGTGGTCTGCGATAGCAAGTTGTACCACTGCTATAGTGAGGAGGAATGTCCAACAGAAACAAGGAGGTGATGAGAGTCAGCGGTCTGCGGGTAGCAAGTTGTACCGTTGTCTGAGTGAAGGAATGGAATCCAAGTGGAGGTATCCAGGTAGTCAGTGGTCTGCGGTAGCAAGTTGTACCACTGCTATGTGAGAGGATAATGGAACAGGTGATACCGGAAACAGGGATCAGTGGTCTGACATCAGCAAGTTGTACCACTGAATATATATGTGAGGAGGTGCACGGGGGAAGACTGCAACACAGGATATACACAGGCACCTTATACACGATCCACAGTAATATGCACAATATAGATATATATATATGTAAATGACTGATTAGGTCTGCAATCTAGAAAGTCTCTTGAAATAGTCCAGCACAATGATAACACAGTCAATGATGGCAATAGACTCAGCGGATAGCAGACTCCAGAGAGAACCAAACACAGTCCAGCAAGATATGCAATACACAGCACAGTCAATGAGAAGTATGCATACCGTGGTTCAGCAGTAGCAGTCAGATGGGATTGCAGCGGTACCTGAGCGGCTGGAGACCGACTGGATAGGAAGTCCCTGGATAGGAGAAGCAGCGGTCTAGCAGGTGCAGCGCACAGGTGAGTAGACCGACAGGGACACGAATCCACAGGAGTCAGCAACACGTGGAACTGGACTCATAGGAAACCCAGGAGAATGGAGATGATCCAGCAGAGGGTAGTAGAAGAGATACAAATCCAATGCTGACAGGAGGGTAGAGGCCAGTGGAACACGTGAAGGCGTGGAGAGTGGATCAGCAGGAGATGGACGATAGCGCTGACCACAGCGGCAGGACTCAGCGGCACACGGAGGTAACCAGTAGCAACCACAGGAACCAACAGCGATGGGAAACAGGAGTGCAGCGCAGGGCAGGAGCTGTAGATCACGAAGTGTAGCAGATGGTAATGAAAAGCGGCAGTCTCGAAGAAGTCACAGCGAAGATGAGATGAGAGTGTAGTGCACGGAGGCAGCGGATAGTAATCAGCTGGCAGTCACGATGTTGAACACAGGCGAGTTGCAAGCAGGAGACTGTAGTGCACAGAGGCAGCGGATAGTAGTCAGCTGGCAGTCACGATGTTGAACACAGGCGAGTTGCAAGCAGGAGACTGTAGTGCACAGAGGCAGCGGATAGTAGTCAGCTGGCAGTCACGATGTTGAACACAGGCGAGTTGCAAGCAGGAGACTGTAGTGCACGGAGGCAGCGGATAGAAATCAGCAAACAGACTTGATGAGAAGCAGGTGAGTGAGGTAAAAGCTGGAGTGCACGGAGGCAGCGGATAGCAATGAGTAAACAGTCACATTGATATAAAATAACGTTGAAGTGGTGTAGAAGACTGTAGTGCACGGAGGCAGCGGATAGGAATCAACAAACAGTCATGATGATACAGTTGATGGTAGAAGTGGTATGGAACCACAGTAGTAGAAGTGGTTTGGAAACCACAGGAATCAGCAGCACTGAATACACAAGAATACAGGAACACCTTCAGAGACTCATGAGGAATGAGACTCCAAGATCAGGCAACGTGGTAGTGACCACAGGTGCTTAATATAGGGAGGTTGCCTGATCTGCCAATTAAGTTAAAGGGGTATACACTGAAGTATAGAAAAGGGCTGCGCATGCGCAGACCCTCAGGAAGGTGGACGGCCACGGTTCCTAAATGTCCGGGAAGAGGCACTCACGGTCCGGTGAGTGACAATTCCTCACCTCTGAGCAATTCATACAGAGGTTTTGCTTTTCTAGCAAAATCCTCTATGAACTCCCTCATGAAGTTTGTAACCCCGAGGAATTTGTGCAAGTCTTTTAGGGTATTTAGTCTAGGTAATTTGACCAATGCTTCAACTCGGGCAGCCATTATACTTTTTGTCCCATGAGTGATCTTGACTCCCAGGAATATGACCTTTGACCAGGGCCGGACTAACCAGAGGTCTAACTGGGCTACAGCCCAGGGGCCCTTGAAAGTGCTCAGCAGCATTATTGATCGGTCGGGGGCGCCCCTGGCCTGGTCAATGCTGCTGAGCACTTTCACTGCGGTCCTTCCCCGGCGCGCTGTAGTCTCCTTACTGAGGAGATCTAGTGAGTCTCACTCTCACAAGAGGGGAAGGACTGCAATGCCAGGAGAAGAAGGTAAGTGCCTTGGGGGCTGGGGGCGGTCCATGGAATGGAGGCCCCCTTAGACCATGGGCCTCCATTCCCTGAATCCGGCCCTGCCTCTGACCAAGCCAGGTTTGCTTTGTAGGGACTCAGTTTGAGACCTGCACATACAAGGAGGCCTAACAATTTCTGTAGGAGTGTCAAATGTTCCTCCATAGTCTCTGTATGGAGTAGTAGATCATTCACAGATTGCAGGAGGCATTCTGGGTGTCAAAATACACTCAGTACTTCTGCTAATGCCTGATGGAAATATGTGAGACTACTGTGAAATCCTTGGGGTAATACGCAAAACATGTATTGCGTATCTTGCACGGTGAATGCAAATTTGGATGGCAGCTTTCTGTCAATGGTATTGAAAAGAAACCATTGGCTACGTCAATGGTAGAGAATACCTTACTTTTGCCATTTATTCTTGCCAATATGTCCGGTGTTTTCACTGCTACCTGTGCTAACATGGGGGTATATTTATCCAAAACCTGAGATCAATTGTGTGTCTGCAGGTGTTAGTCTTCTTAAAGAGGTTTTATTTTGGATGAACACAATTTATTAATATGAACATATTTACATTGTTTTATCTTATTTTATATCATTAATATTTGATGTGGTTTTATTATGTCAACTGGATCCTTGTGTGTGAGCTGATGAGAGGGATATGAACAGGAATGAAGGAGTTAATTCAGAGGACAGATGTTTCTAATCAGAGATGATGAACAAAGACTTGTAAGAATTTCTCCAAAATCTCCATTGAATATAGGGGAGCAAAAAAGACCAAGACACGCCTATATGCCATCTCAGCCAATTGTAATATGACATTTGTGAATTGTAATACAACCTACTTTTGTTACTGATAAAAACTGTCTGGTCTGTGAACGGGCAGAGATTTCAGAGACTGAAATTGATAGTGATATTATCACAGCGCAAGCTTTTCTTTTGTAAATAAACAATGATATAATTTTATTCTTAAAATTTATTTTGCTTAAATTATTACTTTAACAGTCTCCTTCTTCTTGACAGGCATAAGGAATTATTGCACTTGGAATTTCCCTTTATGACCACCCCCTTGCTTCTATATCAGTCACAGCTTCTATCACTGGTTCCATAGCTTCAGGGGGGAAATGATATTGACGTTGAGGTGGTGGATCTGGTCCTTCTATGTCCACCTGAACGTAATCAATCTTTCCACAATTATTCTGCCCTTGAGCCCAAAGCTCTGGGTATTTGTATACAATAGGTTCAAGGTCTTTGTTATGTGAGATCTCTGGCCATTTGTGTACAATCATGTTGACTGTTCCACCAATTTCATGTATGGGTGGTCCTAAGTGATGTTTCTTTATCACACAGATCTTTGAGTTTCTGGGGCCCTTCCATACCAAACAGTTTGCTAGATCTAAGATCCAGCCATTCTGTGTCATTACATCAGTTCTGATAATGTTATCAGAACCTGAATAATACCACATAAGAATCTAATAAGGTGAAATCATTGTTGATTTCCAAAGCTACTTCCTCAATTTTTTGGGCTCTTACCGCCCTTGTTGGTGACCAAATCCAGTCACCACACACTGAAGGCTGTCTGTCAGTAAATCATGTTCTACATTATTGAATGAATTTTTTGCCCCAGTATCAAGCATATACCTGTTCTAAAGAGTTCTGTGTCTGTGGAGTCATTGAGTTATGTGACTGTACATGAGACTGTCCTGTTTGGCCAGTATGTGTACTTTCACGCGACACACATTTTTGCATCTGATTCAGCTTCTGCAGTTTTGACTGGATATGTTTGCACATCTAACTGTCTAATGTGGGACTTTTTTTTAAAGCCATTGTTATTTCCCAAGTGTTCAGAGTCTCTTATACACTCTTTGCAAACACCTTGTTGACAGTTACCTCTTCCATGGCCAAACTTTAGGCATGCATAACATTGCACATTCACCCATTTCTCCTGTGGTGGAGCTGTGGTCTGCCATTTACCACAACATATTCCCTGATCATCAGTGACTTCCTATTTTTAAGCAAATCTTGTCTATATTCTTCTATAACCATTGCTGCGTCTGCAAGCATTGGTTACTTAGCTGCACTTAAGCAAATTGCTGTGTCAACATATGGAAACTTTTCCACAAACATGCATATCATGCCTTGTGGAACTTCTGTCCCTTGATCTTTGGTTACTTTTCTATACATGGCTTCAAACCTACGACATAGAGACAATGGCTCATGGTAAATGGTTGGTTTAAAGTTAGATAGGATCTCTGGAGTAACTTTCCAATGACCAGTTGCCAATTTCATGAGAACAGAGGGCCTGATTCATTAAGGATCTTAAATGATGAGGTATCTTATTTCAGTCTCCTGGACAAAACCATGTTACATTGCAAGGGGTGCAAACTAGTTTTCTGTTTTGCACATAAGTTAAATACTGACTGTTTTTTCATGTAGCACACAAATATCAACTTTAAATTTCAGTGTACAAATAAGCTATGAAGTATTTGTGTGCTACATGAAAAAACAGTCAGTATTTAACTTATGTGCAAAACAGAAAACTAGTTTGCACCCCTTGCAATGTAACATGGTTTTGTCCAGGAGACTGAAATAAGAAACTTCTTCATTTAAGATCCTTAATGAATCAGGCCCAGAAAGTTTCTCTTCCTCATCTTGAAATTGAAACCAGCAGTTTCTTCAGTTGCTGCATACCTCTGATTGAGGTGTGTGGGTAACCATAAGTTAAACAAGTCCATCCGATGTTCTGGGGCGACACTAAATTTGTCACAATGTCCCTCACAAATATCACAAGAGGTAAAAGGGTCTATACTGGGATCATATTTTGGAATTTCCTTACGGATTTTCAACAGAAATTGAGTCTTCTCCATACTTTAATTTCAATGGGGAACATGCAATCTTCTGCCATTACCTTGACTTGTTTGTGGTATAGGATCGGTATGTACAGTTTCCCAACCGTTGCTTAGGCCAAAAACTTGATCATCCAAAAATTGTGCACCGCCATTGAGGCTATTGGATCTCTCTGATCTCCTGCAGGAGTAAGTATGGGCATATTATGTCCCATACTCCCTGTTTCACTGCTTCTCTTATCTGTTATACAAACCTGCTTTCTAGGCATGGATGTATTATGTGTTGTGGAGAAGGGTGATAACTCATTGATTATTTTTTGTATATTGGTTATCAACTTTGCTCTATTGATTAAATCACTTTGCAATTCAGCAATTAGAACTTCGTTCGATGCTACCTTATCCCTGAATACATTGAGCTTTGTATACAGTTCTGTCAATGCCTTATCAACGTCTGTGTAATATTTTTCTCTCTCTAATAATTGAGAATTAAGCATACAAACCTGTCTTCCACTATCTATATTGGCCATATCTTTGTCTTCCATTTGTGCTTGCTTCAAGTATGGAAACACTTTTAACCTGCACTGACAATGAAAATTTCCATCAGCACCCTTTTTGTTTTTAACTAACATCTCAGCATGTTCAGATGTCCAAATCCTATCTTTGTAACTATGTACGAATTTAGCTAACATTTGGAGATGTTTAGTTTTTTTGTTGAACACGATTTCCCTGTTAATACACAGCGTATCATATGTATAAGCTTGTTCTAAAAGTGTTGCCCATAAATTTTCAGCAGATGTGTAGTTATTAGGCATCACTGGGTTAAACAAACTATTTGCTGACAACTTCTCAATGGTAATAAAATTCATACTCGACTGTCCAGATACAGAAGTAATTTTTGTTCTGTGTTCAGTGTTACTTCTCACTGTAGTAATACCGGTCCCCTTAAAAATGCTGCTTCCTGAAAGATCCTCTTCAGTTCAGGAACGTCTTTCTCATCTCAGCAGGACCCTTCCAAAGGACTGTTACAACCTTGAAAAGTGAATCCATGTTTCTCACAAACGCTCACAGTGCGACAATGTATTCATTCCTAAAGAAAGATCTGAAACAACGAGAATCCAAGAAACTTTACATTTTAAAACTAGATTCGCTGTTTCTTCTAGGCCTCAAGTAAAACAATGTTATCTGTCCAAACCTATTTCCAGAAAAAGTGTACACTAATTACATATAAGTATCACCTCCTTCGTGTACCTATGCTATTCGTTCCCGCCCCTCTGCCTAATTAGGTTTACAATATAACGATTTTCACTATATCCTAGTATAAATATCACAATTAAAACAGTTAGGCCAAGGCTCATCAATGTGTAGGGACCCGTATTTATGCCTTTATTGCGTACGCTATCCTCTTATTTTATTCTATTTCACTTGTTATAAAACTCACACTTTTATGCACTTTTCCTTAAACAATGTTGCCTTACATCATGTGATCGCGTCCCGTTGCCTAGCAACGGGACGTGAGTTGCGGCCAGAGGGCGTCCGTCTCCGGCACCCAGCGGAGGTGCGGAGACGGCGCCTGACACTACGGAGTTATATGTATATATATAGTTAAATCAACATTCCAAACACATAGCTTTATAGATATATATTATTATCAATGATACTTAGCAAATTATTATTATTATTATTATCATTTATTTGTTAGGCGCCACAAGGTATCCGCAGCACCGCACACAGTACTAACAGTAGACTATACAGGGTGAAACCATACAGAACAATGAACAAAAAGTATCAATACTTCAGAAACTCCGGATAGTCATTTGCAGTAAAGACAGAGCAGAAGAACAGGTATGGAGACAGAAGGGGAGAGGGCCCTGCTCATACGAGCTTACATCCTAAGGGAGGGTAAACAGACCAGGCACAAGAGGAGCCAGTTGAGGCAAGAGGAGAGAAGGGAGGACGAGCTAAAGGGAGGAGATGGGGGTTAAGTAGATGGTTGGTAGGCTTTGAGGAAGAGGTGAGTTTTGAGTACACGTTTGAAGGAGCACAGAGTAGGAGAGAGACGGATGGAACGAGGGAGGTCGTTCCAGAGAAGGGGGGCAGCACGGGAAAAGTCTTGGATTCTGGAGTGGGAAGAGGTGATAAGAGTGGAGGAGTGTGAATGGAGAGGAGGTTGGAGATATAAGGGGCAGTAGAGTTGGAAAGAGCCTTGTAAGTGGTGGTGAGGAGTTTGAAAAGGATTCTGTAGGGGAAGGGGAGCCAGTGTAAGGCAAGGCAGAGAGGGGAGGCAGAGGAGGAGCGGCGTGAGAGCAAGATGAGTCTTGCGGCCGCATTGAGTATAGAGTGGAGGGGGGAGAGACGAGAGTGGGGTCGGCCAGTGAGGAGGAGGTTACAATAATCGAGACGGGAGATGATGAGTGCATGGATGATAGTTTTGGTGGCATCCTGAGAGAGAAAAGGACGGATGCGGGCGATGTTGCGTAGTTGGAAGCGACAGGCTTGGGCAAGGGAATGAATGTGGGGGGCAAAAGAGAGAGAGGAGTCGAGGGTGACACCCAGGCAGCGAAGTTGGGTGACAGAGAAGATGGTGGTGTTGTTGATGACAATAGAGAGGTCATGGTGGGATGGGAGTCTGGGCGGAGGAAAGACAATGAGTTCAGTTTTAGAGATATTGATTTTGAGAAATCGCTCGGACATCCAGGAGGAGATGGCGGAGAGGCAGTCAGATACCCGAGCAAGGAGGGTGGAGGAAAGTTCAGTAGAGGAGATATAGAGTTGAATGTCGACAGCATAAAGGTGATACTGAAGACCGAAGGAGGAGATGAGAGCACCAAGGGAGGAAGTGTAGAGTGAAAAGAGTAGAGGGCCAAGAACAGAGCCCTGCGGGACTCCTACGGGGAGAGGGTAGAGGGAGGAGAAAGAACCAGACATGGATACAGAGAAGGAGCGATTAGTGAGCTATGAGGCGAACCAGGCATGGACAGAATGAGAGAGAGAAGAGTTTGCAGCAGGAGGGGGTGGTCCACGGTGTCAAAGGCTGCAGAGAGGTCAAGGAGGATGAGTATGGAGATTGGCTGATAGGAGATCATTAGTAACCTTGGCCAGGGCAGTTTCGGTAGAAAGGAGAGGGCGGTAACTAGATTGGAGAGGGTCAAGGAGGCAATTGTCAGCGAGGTGCCTGGTTAGGCGGCTGCAGACAATCCGCTCAAGTAATTTGGAGGCATGGGGGAGAAGAGAGATAGGGCGATAATTAGCAAGAGAGGTGGGGTCAAGATTGGGTTTTTTGAGGATAGGAGAGATAAGAGCGTGTTTAAAAGAGGAGGGTACTACACCAGAGGAGAGTGATAAGTTGAAAAGGTGTGCTAGGTAAGAGCAGGCCATTGGAGAGAGAGAGCGAAGGAGGTGGGAGGAGAAAGGATCGAGAGGGCAGGTAGAGGATGGAGAGGAAAGAATAAGGGAGTGAACTTCTTCACTGGTTGTAGGGCTGAAGGAGCACCAGAGTTGGTTGAAGCGGGGAGGTGAAGCGATCAAGGTGGCGGGAGAAGGGGAGGAGGAGATGTTCAGTCTGATGGCCTCAATTTTGGAAGAGAAGAAAGTGGCGAAGTCAGAAGCGGAGAGGGAAGGTGGGACAGAGGGGGAGCGGGGGGAGAGGAGGGAGCTGAAAGTGGCAAAGAGGCGGCGGGGATTGGAGGACTGAGAAGAAATGAGGGACTTAAAGAAGGATTGTTTAGCGAGGGAGAGGGCAGAGGAGAAAGAAGAGAGTATGAATTTAAAGTGGAGGAAGTCAGCCAGTGAGCGAGATTTCCTCCAGAGGTGTTCAGCAGTGCGAGACCATCTTTGGAGAAAGCGGGTGAGTTTTGAGTGCCAGGGTTGGGGAATAATGCGGCGTCGGCGGATAGAAGAGGCCGGGGCAACAGTGTCCAGGGCAGTGGTGAGGGAGTGATTGTAGAGAGAGGAGGCCTGGTCGGGACAGGGATCAAATCCTTGTATCCTGGATCCAATCCTTTGTCTGCAATGTAGGGAATGTTCCTGTAGCATAGAATCCTTTTCTGTAGCGTAGTGTATATTTCCTGTAGTGTAGTGTATCCCTATAGAATAGTGTATTCCTACAGTATGGTGCCTTCTCTGTAGTGTAATATATATTTTCTGTAGTGCAGTACATCCCTATAGAATAGTGTATTCCTATAGTATGGTGCCTGTAACCAGCTTCCACAGTTCTCTGGGCCTCTACCTGCACTGCTTGCTCCACAGTACTCTGCTGCACCTTCAGCCTGTGACTAGTTTCCACAGTCCCTGGTGCTCTGCCTACACTGCAGCCTCTGCCGTACTCTCCTGCAACCAGAGCAGCCAAGAGCCTTAGCACAGAAACTTTTTGGGCTCTTTCCACAGCTGCCAAAGGGGGCGGGCCCACACCAGGTTGGTGACTCCTCCCACAACACATACAGGCCAGTCCCTCAGGCAGGAGCAGACCCAGGTAATTTGAACCTGCACCACCCTCTCTTGACACACCTGGTTGCACCTTCAGCCTGTGATCAGTTTCCGCAGTCTTTTGCGTCTCTGCCTGCACTGCAGTCTAGTCCATACTCTGGTGCACTTTCAACCTGTGAACACTTTGCAGAGTCTGCTGGGTCTCTGCCTACATTGCAGAGGCTACAATGGCTAGCAGATGCTCTTCTGCCCAGCCAGTCCCCCTGGTATCAGTCCACACTACAGCTGCTCTTCATGACTACGTCCAGCCACCAGTGTTCACTGTACCTCAGCCTCTACCTGTTCTGCCTAACTAGTATCCACCAGGATCCACCCACTACTACATGGACAATAAAATGTCTGTTCATCCCAGCATTTGCTTTTAGTGGCACTTATGTTGTGGCAATGCCTATTTTTACACAAATGCACACATTACTAAAGTGCATGGAATTATGGGCACAATGGGGTTGTCTGTAGGCATACCTCCCAACTATCCCTATTTAGGTGGGAATGTTCTGATTTGAGGGCTTTGACCTGCTCACTGACATTTTTGTCCTGTGGCCCACAATGTTGGAAAGTATATCCCATTTACTGTTACTCTACAAGAGTATTTAGAGGGTAGGGTTCAGCCTTGCGCTTGTAACATGACCACACCCCCATCATGACATGACCATGTCCCTTGTTCCAATTCAAGGAGCTGCAAAGTTGTGAGATACGTGCAGGTGTCAGTGGCGCACGCAGGGGGGGTTTCTGAGTCTCTAGAAACCCCCCCTGCACTAACTAAGTGGCCACTGTCCTATACAGCAGCCGCGGCGCTGTCAAAGAAGCGTCCGCGGCGGTGCTGTTTTGTATACAGCACCGCCGCAGACGCTTCTTGGACAGCGCCGCGGCTGCTGTATTGGACAGCACTGGCGAAACAGAGCTGCTCTCTCTCTGTTTCTGCCCCTGGGTGTGCAAAAGTTTGCAACTGTCATGGAAGGAGCTGGTTGTATCGGTTGATTCCTTGCTGACTGCAGGTTAGATGCAAAATCCTAGCTTCCATAATAGCAGCGAGTGCAGCTGCCATAGGACCACATAGCTGGGGGGTGCAGCTTTCCTGTCTGCAGCAGAATGGGTTTTCTTAGGAAGTCCGTGAATGCTGATGGGTATGTAATACCACTGCACTAGTATTTTATAAATTTATTGCCTTAAAGTGGGGCACATAGATGTTTTCCCAATGTTCTCCCAATAGTTTACCTATTGGCAATAGTTTCATATTTTAAATATAACATATAGGGATTTTTGACAAAGGATTTATAGGGGGAATTTAGCAAACTCTTTATGCTGAAAATGAGGCCTTTTTAACGCAGTCCTTGACAGCATAAGACTAAAATATGTGAGTTTCTCATGGTAAAATGTGGAGGTATGACCAATATAAGTTTGATGGTAAAAAAGGAGGCATGAGACTGGAAGGCTTTCATAGGCGGAGAAAAGATTCAACACTTTTGTAAGAGCATTAATTTTAATTGCTTACATTGTCACCAACTATGTGATGAAATAAATCCCACAATTTGTCCCAAACAAACAGAAATAGAGGTTTGAAGCATAGTATAGTACAGGCTAAGGAAGAGTCCTAAGTATTTGAGTCTCTCTCTGTCTGCTACCTGTAGGGGAAGTTTTATTACAGATGATTTGAATTGGATGTATTCAGATTCTGGGGCATAGCTTCTGATTAATTTTTATTTATTTTATGCCCTGAGAGTTACCTGTGAGAAGTGTGCAAGATGGTTAGGTGTAATGCTCCAGTCCCACAGATAGTACCTGTCTCGTTACCTGCAGCCCATTCATCTGGAAACTGCCATGTCCCAGCATCAGACATTCTCCAGTTCATTCATTCAGCTATATTCAGATCTGTGCAGGCGCAAACCTATTGCACTTCAGGACCTCCTCCCTCTTTTTCATTGGCTAAGTACTTCTAAAGCACTATTTAAACCTCCTGGATTCACCTGTCCGATGCCTGTTTTTCAAGCTCACTTCCTACAGCCTGTGGTTCTGGTTCCTGTTCTCCTTGTGGTTTGCCTGTGTTCCAGTCTGCTCTCAGTTCGTGGTCTGTGCTAAACCATCGCTGTTCCAGTACCTCTCTTACCATCTCCAGTGTACTTCATCATGACAGCTCTGGTTCTCTCATCGCTACCACTCAGAGCTGCTATTACACCTGTGACTCCTCAGCTGCTATCACGAGTTACCTCCGATTCTCCAGTCTGCTCTCAGTTCGTGGTCTGTGCTAAACCATCGCTGTTCCAGTACCTCTCTTACCATCTCCAGTGTACATCATCGTGACAGCTCCGGTTGTCTCGTCGCTACCACTCAGAGCCGCTATTACACCTGTGACTCCTCAGCTGCTATAACGAGTTACCTCCACTACTCCAGTCTGCTCTCATTCACTGGCCGTGTTGAACCTTCGCTGCTCCAGTACCTCACTTACCATCTCCAGTGTACTTCATTGTGACAGCTCCGGTTCTCTCATCGCTAACACTCAGAGCCGCTACTACATCTGTGACTCATCAGCTATTACCACAGGTTACCTCCGCTACTCCAGCCTGCTCTCATTCACTGGCCGAGTTGAACCTTCGCTGCTCCAGTACCTCACTTACCATCTCCAGTGTACATCATCGTGACAGCTCCGGTTCTCTCATCGCTAACACTCAGAGCCGCTACTACATCTGTGACTCATCAGCTATTACCACAGGTTACCTCCGCTACTCCAGCCTGCTCTCAGTCTCTGGCTGTGTTGAACTATCGCTGCTCCAGTACCTCACTTACCATCTCCAGTGTACTTCATTGTGACAGCTCCGGTTCTCTCATCGCTAACACTCAGAGCCGCTACTACATCTGTGACTCATCAGCTGTTACCACAGGTTACCTCCGCTACTCCAGCCTGCTCTCAGTCTCTGGCTGTGTTGAACTATCGCTGCTCCAGTACCTCCATTACCATCTCCAGTGTTCATCATCGTGACAGCTTCAGTTCTCTCATCACTACCACTCAGAGCCGCTACTACATCTGTGACTCATCAGCTGTTACCATCAGCCTATATTACTGTTGTGCCTGTATTTATACCACTTATCTGTGGACTCCATCGTCTCCATCCACTTCACCTGGCTCCCCCACATCGTTCTGCTGTACACTCACTCACGGGACCGCGACCTGCAGACTTGGTGCACCTAAGACCATACCTCCTTGCGAGGGTGCCTGGTGAAAACCACCTGTCTGTTAGACTCCGCGCCCGTGGGTGGGCTTAGCCATGTTCAGCAGAACCTAGGGATCAATTTCCTGTAAGCCAACCGTGACATTAGAATAGTGAACATATAGATTTTATATTCCGCTCATAGCCCTGAGATATCATAATTACTAAAGTATTGAAAGATGTACTATAGCTAAGAGTAGGGGTGAGAATGAGTATCTGCCTCATGTCATTAGTATGGAAAAGGACACCAAATACATGGCTTAGGTTTATTTAATATATGTAGTATACATTGGAAAAGATGATTGATTGCAGAAGATCAATTGTTTAAGTACATACTTGCCAACTCTCCCGGAATGTCTGGGAGACTCCCGAAATTCCGGTAGGTCTCCCGGACTCCCGGGAGAGCAGGCAAGTATTCCGCATACTGCCACCTCCTCGTCAAAATGACGTGATTCGCGGTGAATCGTGTCATTTTGGACCCGCCCCCGCGACAAACCGTCATTTTTGCCCGTGCCCCGCCCCTCTTGCCCTCCAAACAAGCCACCTGCCCGGGATCTCCCAGAATTAACTTTTCAAAGGTAGGCAAGTATGTTTAAGTATACCTATAGAAGTCTATGGAATAATAGATTTTTGGAACCATTGTTAGTGTACACTATCAGAAATATAGCCATGAACAATGCTCCACTAGAATTTACATGATTGTCACCCTTTCTACTAATTGTATAAACATCCACTTGAATTGTAAACTCAAGCTTCTAAGAAAGTTACCATTTATGTCTTTAATTCCAATGAACGATTAAAGGCTGCAAGCACATTGTAGTGCATTTATATACATAGATATTATTATTATCATTATCCAGAAATTACATCAAAATATGTATCTGATGTCTTCCGGTGTGTCATCCAGTATGACTACCACGTTTATTTGTATTCTGTAAATTCTGTCTCCACATAGATCGTCTCTGATGCTGCACTATTGCATATCTATTAAATGGCTGAGGCTTAAACATATGACTGCATGCTGTGGTTGAGATTGCAGAAGTCACATTTCCTGAGATTCAGTTTATGCGGTTTAGAAAAGTTCTGCGAGATGATTGTTGCTAAAATTGACATGAAGACATTTGAATATGTGATTGCATAGCATCAAATAGGTATAAAAAGCTTTATGTATATAAAAGGGAAACTCCTATTTTCGGTGATACACTCTTTTGAGTTCTACTTTTGTTTCGCCATTCCTTGGAATGAACATTTTGCACTCTATTTGTAAATTTGCATTTATAGTCTGACTCGAGCTGATATGATTAATTCTACTGTGTGGTTCAAATAGCACTGGTAACATTCAAGACTAAATTCCACTGGCAAAATGCCCAAATGTTGTAACAAAATGAGGAATGTCGCAAATATTTTACAAAACATCTCTATTCATAACTGTAAACATAAAAACAAACTGGCCTGCACTGATTATGTTCATGGTTACATGTTTCTAAGAAACACCAGTTCATCACAACCTTTTACAGCAACACCGAAGGTTGTTTATGACGTGCAAAACAGTTGAATGAATCCCTTTTTGGTGGCACTGTGTGCTTCAATTTGAACAGAAACTCCCAGATTTCCACTAAAGTGCAAGAGTGTGTTAAGTAAGATGACGGTATTTGTGGTGGATCAGTAGCTTGCACTGGCCAAGTGGAAGGGTTGGCAGAAGTGAGGACATTGCTTCCTAAGTGTGGAGTAGGAGGTACTAGTGAATCCAGTTTTGTAGAGCAGTACAAAAACAAGATTTATTTTATGAAGCTAATTAACTGAAATGAGATCAAGGGGGTAAAGGACATATTTTAGGGATGTTTCTTGCTGTTTGCAGAATGGAGGACATCTCCACTATATGCAAGTTTGCTGAGCACACTGTGCAAAAGTGTAAATGTCACTTCAAAGCCAAACCTCCTACGCTTTTCATGAAATAAAACATATCTAGTATTCTCTTAAAGTACTGATTGTTTTAGCCTAGTTTATAGCTTAAATTAATCAAGAAATCAAGCTCTGACGTCAGCTCTGTCTTGTTTGTTATGTGTCACACGTGTGGAAACTCCAGTTTTTGTTGTGATGACCAGGAGTCTCTTTCCAAGATGTCTGCCTCCGCCATGAGAATGTTTTCCAGGGGATATCCAGGAGGGAATCTGGGAATGCCCCATACAGGATTAAGGAGTGAAGGAAGAGCGGAGAGAGGTATTTTTCCCATATTTGGCATGAGACATCGATAACTAATTTTAGAGGGATTGCCTAGTGTAGAAGAGAGAACACTGCACAAAATATTGTCTCTAAATCAAACTATCTTAAGGTGCAATTAAGGACATAACAACGCTATCACCTGATTGAGAGGCCAGGTAATATAGCCTCTGCCCCTATGGGTGTGTAACCCCTTGTCACTGTGTGTAGTATGAGGTGCAAAGGGTACACAATGCACCTCCTTCTCAAACCCTGGCTAGCTGATGGGCATGGGTGTAAATGATCAGGGGGTCCCTGCACATGCAGGTGTTACTTTGTAGTTAGTAGGACACAGGTAATGTCACTTTGTGGTGCAGTGTAATAAAAGTCACAATAATTTGGGCGCCAGACCATCTCTATAACAAACTCAACTCTTTATTTACACTCCTCTTCCTCCAGCACGATAATCATAATGGTTGCAGCAATAAAGAAAAATATATACATCTCCTTACTCTCTCCAGCACAGTTCTTAATGAGCAATACGAATATGGTTGCAAATATCTTATTACTCCTCCTGCACAGTTCTTAATGTTATCCAGATGTTAAATAACATAAATCATAGGTCTCTCTTACACTCCATACTCACTGCAGATCACCCTCCTCTGCAGGGGCACTCACATGGATGCTAACAGGCAGGCAGCTTCTTCTCCATGCAGCTCTGACCCACGCTGTGTACCTCTCAACTGCAGCTCATCCCTCCTCTGCGGGGATAATGTCTCCTGTCGGCTTTGACACTTCACTCTGTGTACTCTCAGCCTCAGGATCTGACAATACAGCTACCATGCCTCTTGTAGCTACCCTCCTCCAGGGTCTCTTCCATGCGAAGTGTCCCCCTCTATCTTGGGTTCTCTATATTGACATGGAGTTCTCCCCCTCATCCAGGGCACACATTCCTTGCCCTGGTGCAGTCACCATGCTCAGACTTCCAGGGAATGCTGGGGGAGCCTGGGAGGAAGCTCCCACTCCCAGTCCCCAGCTACATCTCTCCTCTCCTGTGTCTCCTCTCTCCCTACTTTTGTGTCTCTCTTCTCTATCCCCCCTTAATGACAGCCCCTCCTTCCTTTCACTCAGTCTCACAGGCTGGGCTGGGTTATCACCATGGTAACCAGTTTATGTAACTTTTTATAAACTTCTAGCTTACCCTCTAGGTGACCCCTCCTGTATTCACTGAAGTGCAGGGTTTTATTAGAACACCACTAGGGAAGTGTTACAGGTGGTTAGGCATTGAAGTATAGGAAAACTTGGTCTTGGACGTTTTATTTCTCCAAATAAATTGCATGAATCATCTGTGTAACTGGCCCAGTATGGATCCAGACAAGCGGACCGACAGGGTTTGGGAAAGGTAGAGAGGTTGCTGCAGCAGAATACCACGATCTGACATAACCATGACATATGAATATTTTTCCACGTGAAAATGCCTGCCTTAATGGTTACAAGGACCTGGGGATAGACTTCCTTATAGAAAATATTGAAACTTTGTGTGATGTAGACCCCTAAGTATTTTATCTTATTGTGTTTCCAGGCAAAATTGTAGGTGGCTTTTAAAAGTACAAGAAGGAAATGCAACACGTAGATGGGGAGTGCCTCCATTTTGGAGTAATTAATCTCATAGACTGAGATTGACTTAAACTTCAAGGGGTATATTTTCTAAACGGCGTGGAGATGTTGCCTATAGCAACCAATCATATTCTAGCTATCATTTATTTAGTGCATTCTACAAAATGAAAGCTAGAATCTGATTGGTTGCTATAGGCAACACCTGCACTTCTTCAAACCCGTAGTTTAGTAAATCTAGTCCCAAGAGAATTTTATATAGGTTTGACAGCAATATAAGTGGAGGCTGATGTGAGCAGGACATCATCAACAAACAGGGATATTTTGTATTCCTCTGCAACAACCAGTATGACATTGATATTTTCAGCGAGCAGTATTCTGGCTGCCAGGGCTCAATTACCAGCGCAAAGATTAAGGGTGAAAGTGGGCACTCCTGTCCAGTTACATTCGTTATACATCGAGATTATCTTAAGATACACTGTTTACCAACAGCTTAGCAGATGGATTGGAATATATCACTTGGATACCCCTGAGGAAATCACCCTCAAACCAAAACTGATTGACGTTTTCTAGCATGATGGACCAAATGATCTTATCAAATGCTCTTCCTGTGTTAAGAGAAAGCAAAAGGGTCAGCATGTTTTGAGTGTTGATTGATTGGGTGAGGCTATTAATGTGCCCAATTTTGTTGTGTACCTGACATCTTGATGTTCTTGTTCAACAGTTTATAGTCCTATAATGAACACTGTTAGTGAGGTCTCTTCCCTCTATGATTCTGGCCTCATTGGTTCAAGAAAGGATTGTCAAGTGTGGAACGAGAATGTTGTTAAGTCATGGTGTGTTAGGTTTTCATCAGCTTTTAATTCTACTTATTACTCAGATCTGATATGCGGTTCAGGTGTGTCTCCCCGAGTGCTGATTGGAAGGTTGCTCTCTATAAAGTCTCTCCTGTATCAGTGTCCTGTTCAATTCTGACCTTACATTAAGCAGTTCCTGGCTCTGCATTCAGCAGTCTCCTAGTCCTTGATACCTGGCTTTGAAACTTATTGTCTCCTGGTTCCTGATACCTGCTTTTCAACTTATAGGGGCCGATTCAATTCTGCCAGGAATAACGCGGCGTTAACAGTATTACTGTTAATGCTGTAATTTTAACCTTGATTTCATTTACTCACGGCTCAGGGATCCAGCGTTGAAATGACCGTATTAAGGGTAATTATGCACAGTTTTACCGTAATAATGGTAATACTGCTAACGCTGCGTTATTCGTGGCAGAATTGAATCGGCCCTATAGCCTGCTTTTTCCTGATATCTAGATTTGCAGCTGCACACTAGTCACATAGCTCTACACAGTATCCTCAGGCATGGACTCTGGTAATTATCATTGGTCACTCTGTGGGAGCATTCACAGTAAAGACTGTGTTATATTCCTGCATTGTCATAAAAACTTTATTATATACCTGCAATTCCAGAAAGACTATTAGAATCCTACATTGTCATAAAGACTGCTATATTGCTGCATTGCCACAGAGACAGTGTTATATTCCTGCATTATCTCAGAACCTGTGTTTACACCTGCTTGATTTTGATTACTGCAAATTCCAATGTGCTTGTGTTCAGACCATCATTATATGAGCTGCAATAAACTCCTTATTCTTTTTACTACAACATCACTTTACATATTCTTGTGAATTCCTACCAGTGTGGCCGGCACGAACACTCATCAGTAGCTGCTTGCTTATACATTACAATCACCAGATAAGTCACTAATATTAAATTCCAGTTGTTAGTAGATAACATTTTACACTATGGGAATAAGCACCACTTCTTGAGTAAACTGAACTTGTTAATTATATTAAAACAATTACACTACAAAAATGTGTCTACTGAAGCCATATTGCAGCAGATTTGTTTTCGAAGCCAAGTATTTGGAAACCCCCACTAGAAATCTTGCATTAGCTTTGGTATCACAGCTTTATAAAGGAGAAAGTTGGGGATGTCCTAGCAAAAGTAGTAGAAATGCACCCAACATGACATGACCTTGCCCCCAATGTGGTGTCACCAGGCCCCTTTTGTGTGGCTCAACAAGTGACCTCAAGTTGTCCCAATTACTTCTACATCTGGCACAATCTGTCATAATTGAATGCTGGAGAATACTCCTGAATTTTCGTATTCCTGCAGAAACCCTCTCCATAGGGTTCTTTACATGCTCTTCCCTCTCTAGGGGACCCTATATGAGAGATCCTCAATGAGGTCGCAATTAATTGGCTCCACACTGTTTTAGCAGCAACCCGCTTCTTTATTGGGGTTTCCTTATTTAATCTCAGGGGCTCGTCTTTATTATTATGGGGACTCCTTCCCTTTTTTGTGGCTCTCTGAACATGGGGACTCCTTCCCCTCTTTATATGCAGCCCCACTCTACCCCATTTCACTCAAATTCTGTTTGTCGGGATGTACGCTGGCCCCTCGTGGCCCATTTACCTGGGGATCCCTCATCCTCACCTCTGTCCCGGGTCTCTGACTGCCACACTCTACCCACACACTTCTCCTCCGCCCTATGCTACTAAGCAACTGTTCCTATGTAAAAAAAACCTCATCTGTTAAGGCCTGTGTTCTGTTAAGGCCTGTGCATCAGGCATAGTCCTCCCTAACCTTCGTGAGAAATGAGAGACCGCTCCTGATTGGCTGTCTGCCTATCAAGTAGCAGCAGTCCTGCTTGTTTCTATCATATTTTTTTTCTCCTTACGGATTACATCAGATAAAGAAAAGAAGAAGACTGTACCTAAGTATTTAATAATACCACTGCACTACAGAAAATATTACAAGGACTACAGTATTAAAATTAATATTGCAGCCACAGTCAATATTACATCTAAGAGGGCACAGTAATACATTGTAGCATCTGTGAGTGCACAGTTACTTATTATTTACTATAAGGCAGCACCACATTTATGTTATTAGCCTGCTTTTATTTCCTTTTAAATCCAGTGATCTCCGACAGCTTGCTTTGTTAGAGAAATACCTCCTAACATGGCAACCTACTGCCGAGGAGTGACAGAGATCATTGTGGACATATTTAGTTCAGTGTAAACACTCCAGTTATTTAATGTATATTATTCAGCTCAGCAATACACAACGTTTACTATATGCTCAATGGCTACATTATTAGGTACACCTGTTCGCCTGTAGACATGGTCAAGAGGTTAAGTTGTTGTTCAGACCAAACACCTGAATGGTGATTGTTGGTGCCAGTTGGCATGGTTAGAGTGTCTCAGAAACTGCTGATTTACTGGGCTTTTCACATACAACAGTCTCTAGAATTTACAGAGAATGTTGCACATTTCAATCTCAGTTTCTGCTGTGACATGCATGGTCAGTATTTGGTGTAAACAAGATGAATCTTTATATGCATCCTGCCTTGTGTCACCAATTTAGGTTGTTGGTGGTGTAAGGGTGTGTGTGAAGTTTTCTTGAGACACATTAGGTCGCTAAAACCAATTGTCACAAAGCACACGATTTCAAGGTGGTTCATGAAAATGAGTTCAGTGTACCCTAAAGGCCTCCATAGTCATCACAATCCAATATAACACCTTTGGGATGTGGTGATGTATGTGCAGCCCACAAATCTGCAGCAACTGCCTGATACTATCATGTCAACGAGGACCATCATGTCTAAGGGATGTTTCCAGCATCTTGTTGAATCTACACCACAGATTCAACAAGGGTAAAGGCATGTCCTACCCAGTACTAGTAAGGTGTACCTAAAGTGACCACTGAGTGTACATCCATATTAAACAATGGTTTTGCTTGCTCTCTAATTATATTTTACATGAGATAAATGAATTTAGGTTTCTTTCCACCACTAGAGTGCGCTAGATGACTGAAGCTAATATCTTTGAATAATAATGTTTGTCAGATCATACCTGCCCTGGTAACAGCAGAATGAATACTAGGATTTAGACATTTAAATGGGGCACATTGCTTACTAAAAGGGGGCTTTTACAAACTGATAAAGCAGTGCAAAGGGCATGCAAAACCTACTTGAGATGTCATACATTAACTTTTGCACAGGATTTGCCTGTTTTACAGGAATAAACATGGAATTGTGTATCGAGTTAGTGATCTTTTTTAACTGTTAGCCTGCTTACCATTTTTTTAAATTGATACATTCCTATGTATCATATAAAGTAAAGATTCTCTGATGTAGTTCCAAAGCACAAAGGTTTTATTTGCAAATTAGATTTATAGCAAAATATCGCATGCATACACCTGCGCAGTTGGCACCGACACAAGCTTCAATCAGAACGCTCTGGTTTCCAAAGCCAGTGCCGAACACTTTTATATACTGTACAGACATAAAAAGCAGTGACATCACAAAGATAGGGTGGGGTATGAATTTCCTATAACTAAAATGCAGACACCAATAACAATTACACAAAAACCCTGACACATAAAATTGTGACAAGTAAGAAATACTTAACGTTAGAAACAGTGACAGTGAATAAATCCCGACACCTTGAAAACCTATATGTAAGGAATGCTGACACATATAAAATGCCAACATTGTGATTGCTGATACTGAAAATGCCGACAGTCACACTGCTGGCATTAAGGGGGCTATGCGAGGGGGTCAGCAGCTATACAGCCGCCAGACCCGCCAGCTGTATACAGTAAACATTGCATGAATAAACACTATTAATCCTAGTGATGGGGGAAAAATGCATGGCGTCCCCCCGATTTCACCGCAAACAGCATTAGGCAAACCATTCGGGGTGGGTGACACTATAGCAGGGGGACACACGGCAGGAGTCCCCCTGCCATAATGACAATCATCCCCAGGCTGTTCAGTGCTGGGCTGTATTCCCTAGAGAATAGGGTCCGCAAAGAAATTGTGCGGGCCCGCCTTCTAGGAAAACCAGCCCAGTGCTGAAAGCATTGGGACTCTTCTTACACCCCTAGGGTGGTGGGTGTAGGGTAATACAGTAGAAAAAAGTAGGAAAACACCATTTTAGTTTGTGTAACTACAAGTCCCAGACAGCCTGGGCTGCCATTAACAGGCTGGGCATGCTAGTGCTTGTAGAACTACAAGCACCAGCATACATAAGGCAGCCAGGGCATACTGCCACCATGCCCTGACACAAAGGGCTTGCTGTGACCTCTAGTACCATAAAATAAAATGTTAAATAAAACACAACACCCTTGTTGACACCACATTACTTTAATAAAATGTATTAGACCCCTAAAATAAAACAACACACCCTCTTTATAACCAGCATGTTTATTCAAATAAACCAAATACTTATCATCAGATGTCTTTATCTGTTCTTTTAAGCTTGCAATCCAATAATGCTTGTAACAATGTCCAAAACAAACCATAATATTCCCAAAGGTCCTGTAGCTGTCCCAAAAAAAAAATCATTTCAGGTCCAGAGGATAAATTTATCCACATGTGGGATTTCCCACGCTGTCATGAGAACCCCCGTATGGTGTGACTGTCTGCATTTTCGGTGTCAGCAATCACACTGCCAGAATTTTATGTTTGTCAGCATTTCTTACATGTAGGTTTTTATTATGTCAGGATTTATTCACTGTCACTGTTTCTAACGCTAGTTATTTTTTACTTGTCACTATTTTATGTGTCAGGATTTTTGTGTCACTGTTATTGGTGTTGGCATTTTAGTCCTAGGATTTACAACTACCACTGCAAAGTTACACAGTTACAGTATTAAGATCCACATTAATAAATCGATGTGTCATGACCTCCCAAGAACTTGACGCTTCATTGGTTGATTCCTCTGATCATTTTTCCTTGAGGTGGGGGTCATCATTCCATGTGTGTCCAGCTGTCCATCCTCAGGCTCCTGCCTCTAGACCTGTATAAACTAGTTCTTTTAAGACATCTCCGGAGTTGCTATTTGGTGTATGAAAAGTAATATTAGTTATAACTAGCGTTTGCAATGTGCGGACACTACATAAATAATTCCGAAACATTCTCATGCGAATGAGACAAAACTCAGTGCAATTAATATGTTGGAAACATTAACTAGCTTGCTCCCCACATGATATTTTATACTAAATGATAGCAATACGTTAAACTTATTTACATGTTGCTAAGATAATGATTAGGTTGTGCATTAATCGCATCGCAACCAATTGTAGTTTACAGAAAATTATTGATTACCACCTTTGTCTAATTAACACAATGTATGGGACATACATACTCTGCATTTTATACAGAGTGCATTTTAGATAACTTATATAGCAAGGATTGTGAATGTGTGGTACATGGGGTACTTCAGACAGATTCAGGGAGTATTTTAAAGTATTAAATATAACTGCAAATAATATTTCTTTGTATTAGTAAAAAGTAAAATATACTCAAGCATAGTACTGCAAAAATAAATAGATGGTAACGTTCCCAAAGACTACTTACACAAGCTTCAGCAGCTGATTACTGCATTTCTGGGGGGCAGGTAGGAAGATTAGAGTCAAACTCAGCACTTTGTTCCTGCGCATGAAAATGTGTCATCAATCTTTAAGCCTCTCATCTTGCTCGGTGCTTTCAAATTCATTCCCCCACAGATACAAAAATTTGTGTAGACTCCCTATCCACAACACTGGTCATGGGGTCAACATCTTGTTCCCAAACATCTAAAGATAAACTCCTTAAAAAATAATGCTACTTTTGCAATAAATACTGACTCCTATCAGCTAACAACATTATATGCCCAATGTTGAACAATCCATTCTTCCCTCCAAACCTGACTTTCAAGGCTTTTGTGCACTTGGTGCAAGGCAATATCCAATTTCTTAATGAACTAGCCCCCCCTGATGAGCCTGTCCGAATTTGCAGACCTACAATCTGGATTCCAGGTAAAATATACTCAAACATAGTACTCCAAAAATAAATGGATGAAGTTTTCTATCAGTAACTTCAGATCTCATCATCATCATCTATTTATTTATATAGCGCCACTAATTCCGCAGCGCTGCACAGAGAACTCCTTCACATCAGTCCCTGACCCATTGGAGCTTACCATCTAAATCCCCTAACATACACAGACTGAGAGAGACTAAGGGCAATTTTAATAACAGCCAATTAACCTAACAGTATGTTATTGGATTGTGGGAGGAAACAGGAGCACCCGGAGGAAACCCACGCAAACACGGAGAGAACATACAAATTCCACACAGATAAGGCCATGGTCGGGAATTGGACTCATGACCCCAGTGCTGTGAGGCAGAAGTGCTAACCACTAAGCCACCATGCTGCCCTGCCACTTTTACCATTCCAGAGGCCCACTGAGATCCATAAACTCTTCCTTCACTTTGGAGTCCTTATGCTTATTTAAGTCCTCATCAAACAAACTGAGAGCCACAGTATACAGTAACCATAATGCCCCCCCAATAACAGAGAAGGCTTCATGTGACCTGGAATAGGAACAGAGGATGGGAATGTTTCTAGACTTGTATTATGGGAATTGGTCATAATAAATTTGATGTTATTCTCATCATGTGTCTGAAATAAAGATAATGCATTCAAGCTCAGATGGTTCATATCCCCACCAGGATCCACTCTTCCTCTCCAGCCTCACCTGACGTATGCTGGAGGAATTGCACATGTGTGGTGGAGTTGCCCCAAGTTAGATTACCTAAGCTTTCTGGTTTGAGAATAAAACTCTGGTCTGTGCGGTCACAGACGTTGTTATTTCCCACTCCCTGGAGTACTTCCTACTTCGCTTTCCATTCACCTACAATAGTCTAATATCCGCCACCTGCCAAAGATTAATTGTATATGGCATGTTTACCACATGCAATATTTCACCTGGGGCTACCTCTGGCGATAGCACGATGCCATGGAGGTCACCTTCGATAGATATGGAGAAGCCCTAGCTCTGGCAAAAGTATCCATTTTTGCTGGAAATTTCTCGCCTTAATAAAAAGAGCCATTAGTCTTAGTGGGACAATCCTGCATTTAAGTGTTAAGATTTTAGTATATTAATTCATTGGATTTTTAATTCATTTTCATTACATTTTCCATACCTACCATCACTGATAGTAAATATTATTATATTTGTTAAACATACATTTAGCACTGTTTATATTCCATTTTCATGTTTATCTGAAGTAATTGCTGACTAGACAAGGTACTGAGCACACCATCACCATGTAATAACAGACTACCCTGCTATATAGGTTACATGAAGGCACTGTATTTACAATTAGCATGGCAGGTGTCGCCCAAAGATTTTATGTTTAACATCTACACTAATCTTTGCCAGCAAAAATAAGCTGTACCGTAATTTCTGGTATTGTGTGCAGAAACACCTCGTGGCTGATTGAATCTGCGACTATGAAGAGGCAAAGAGGGAAAATGACTCATTAGAATGGCCACATGTTACCCTCTTGAGGATCACATGTGGCCCCAAGGGTTTGGTTTGTCATTATGTTTAATATATGAATTTACGTTATTGTTTATTGATCAGACTACTGTTTGAGCTGCTTGGTTACTCCATATGGGTTTAATATGTTCAACAGTAGTGTTGAAACTACAGAAATAAAATTGCACTAGATCATCATCATCATCATTACCATTTATTTATATAGTGCCACTGATTCGGCAGCGCTGTACAGAGAACTCAATCAGATAAGTCCCTGCCCCATTATTGGAGAGAGAGAGAGAGAGAGAGAGAGATCAATTTTGATAGCAGCCAATTAACCTACTAGTATGTTTTTGGAATGTGATAATAAATGATCTGTAGAGTGAGGTCAAAGTGGAGGGGTTGTCACATCTGCACCCATCACCATACTTGTCTCTCCTCAAGAGCCCGCCCAAGGATGACTCATTGTCTTCAGCCTTTGCCTTGGGAATATGTCAAGATTAAAACCTTATTACATTTTTCATGTTTTCTTTTACTTTGGAGAACAACTATTCTCTTATGTATTAAAATTAATTTTAGTTTATTCCTCTTCCTGTCACAATTTTGTACCACCCTGTGTAAGGGTACATAATGTGTATGTAACTAATAACAATAAGAATAGATTTACAATACAACGCTTATTAAGTGAATTGTAATTTTTTTGTATATTAAATGATGTTATACACATCATAAAAGCAGACAGTGTGCATTATTAGGTATGAAACGTCTCAGAAGGTTGTGACTATGAAAACAAGGACACTGCTATGTGAAGGAAGAGTGCATGGTTGGAATCTCAGAGCAAGCTTGTTGTGACCTTGGGCAAGCCGCTGTATCTACTTCTACTTATAAATACTACGCATTGTAATGTCAAACACTTAGAAGAAATGTAATGTGCCAAACATAAGTCTCACACAAACACAAGAAGGAGGGAAAGTTGCATTTATTAAAATAGATAGAACAGAGTATCTAGCTAGTATTTAAGTGTACATATTCATTTGGCCATTACTCTATGCAATCTACAGCGTGAAAAGGCAACATAGCAACAAAGGGAACCTTTATATAAAGTTTTTTGTTTTGTGGTTTTATTGTTTCTTAAAACTCTATTGCTCTCTTTCTTTGTGGCCTTTATTATGGCGGTAATTGCCCTTGACCTAACTTTATGTCCTTTACTTTTCACTAGAGACCCTGGGTCAGCAAACAAATACTAACAAGCAACAATGATAAATATTTCTCAATTTGTGAGTGCACTACTGTTTCTCTGTTACAAAATATTCTACAGATTTCTTGTACAATGTCACCTTAATAAGCTGACCTTATCCAAATAATGTGATTCCTAGCTCTTATTAACTTTATCTTATAATACTTGGATACTTTTAATGACATGTGGGTACCAGCAGCGGCACCTGATTCAAGCTTTGGGCATCTCAAAGGTGCGTGTTTTTCTGTTGTATCACTTGCACCAGCTACAGGTCATGAGTAAGTGCCCATTGATAGTGATGACAGTCACACATGCATGCTGGAACGTGTGTTTGCAATCAGGAGCAATTGAAAAATGCATTTATGTACAGTAGACATTAATATCACCATGATAAATGTATTTCATGGGAAAAAAATGTATAAACATAATTTTTTTAAATGTTATTTCATTAATGACTATATTATTAACAGGTGATAATCACTGAATACTGTTTTTTTCTGTGCGTTCTAATGGTACTTTATATTCCACATATCTATTGGACGTATCCTGCAGTAACTGTAAAAGCAGAGCGTACCTAGCTCTATTTTCAAGAAGATACCTTTCTTCAGATTTGCATTTGAATATGGATGTGCGTATGCCCGAATTACTTGCGTTAAAAAAAACCCCACAATTTACATTTGTTTTACATGCGTTAATAAATCAGGCCCCTGAAGCTCAAATTTATAAGCACCTATTCAATTTGGGTCCACCAAATGATGTTTGCAAATTATGCTGATTTGGACAATATTGGCAGACAAAAATACACCTGCTTCATAATAAGACCAAGTTCTATGATGCAAACAAAAAATGAGCTAATCAAAATTCTACAGTGTCCATCACATGACCATAACCTTAAAAATTTGGTATGTAGCAAGATTCACACTCCTTTTTCCCTGTTTTCTGGAGAAACATCTTTGAGACTGGTTAACAAACCTTTTCACTGATACACTCACATACAGATCTCTTTTAACACAAGATTTGCACATATCTTGTAATATCTGCCTTTAATAAATTTGTGGCAGTGCGTAATTGTGAAGATGTAATTTACATTATACAAATTGGAAGTTTTGCTTCGTTTTTCTTTTAGTAGTCACGGGTTATCAGAATACACTTTATCCTTATAGATTAAAAAAATGACTTGTGTGATAAATGCCTGATTTTATTGAAGTAATTACAGGATCTTTACAGCAGATGGTTATGACAGATGAAGATCACAGATCTGAAGGTAAATCGTGTAGGTGTGTACACATGAATCTGCATGATCATCGGGACAATCCATCTGCTGTAATGTGTACCCAGCTTTAGGCTTAACTTCCTTCTAGTATCATCCTTGGGTCAGCCACCAGACAGATCTGTCTTTTTCTCCTCAGGATCCTGTGGGTACAGGTGTTCCTGCACAGGCAGTTTTCATAACAGAAGAACAGATGTTGTGTAGATGCAGCAGGAGAAATAATGCACAGTTACCCATGATGAAAATAATAGGTGTCTAGTCATCTTGAACGGATAAAACAAATATTATTAGTTTTATTATACAACAATATATATTATTTGCAGTCAGTTACCGTATATACTCGAGTATAAGTCGACTCGAATATAAGCCGAGGCACCTAATTTTACTACATAAAACTGGGAAAACTTATTGACTCGAGTATAAGCCTAGGGTGGAAAAGAGTGCTAATTTAAAAACCTAAATAAAAATGATAGGTTCAATCTATGAAATTATTTTTAGCTAAACCATAAATAACAGTAGATGACAAGGAGAGAGAGAGAGAGAGAGAGAGAGAGAGAGAGAGAGAGAGAGAGAGAGAGAGAGAGAGAGAGAGAGAGAGAGAGAGAGAGAGAGAGAGAGAGAGAGAGAGAGAGAGAGAGAGAGAGAGAGAGAGAGAGAGAGAGAGAGAGACACTGCACAACAGGAAGTTCGGCATTTGGAACGCAATGCCGAACTTCCTGTGTTGCCACGCATATGCAGAAGTTGAAGCCCAGGGACCGGACACCAGGTAAGTTCACCCGTGTATAAGCCGAGTGCCCTTTTTCAGCATACATAAGTATGCTGAAAAACTCGGCTTATACACGAGTATATACGGTATTTATTTTTCATCTTCAGTACAAATAACTTACTTGTAATAAGTTATTTAGCATGTAAAATAATTTCACATCTCAATGCATGTTGCCTTGTCGTGATCACATAATGACACATACTCTTGTTACCGGGAGCAAATGTAGACTTATTCTTAGGGGGGGAGCCATCATCATGATTGGTGGACAGTGTCCCCTCCATCACTCCTAAGTGGGACAGGGTGCCTGCAGCTACACACTATGTACATGTGTCTAACATCTAAAATTATATAATCAATATACTCAATTTAATCAAATCTGACCTACAAACTGGCTATCTAAATAATATTCTTTGAATTATGAAAAGCAAACAAGTGCAAATTTACACAGCAACAGTTGAAAACCAATGCTAGCAAACACCTTCCTAACTGCCATCACATTAATCACACAAGAGAGGGAGAAAGAAAACTTCTCAAGGTGGAGCAACCTAGTTGGACAGAAATGTTCTGTAGGGAAGCGCTGTTTTAACTAGCAGATGGATAAATCAATTTACAGAGTTACTAAACTTATGATCACATTTGGAAATAGGTTGCAAATCAAATTTGTTTAAGTTTGATCACTCTGCCACTGAACACCACTGGGCTTTTTACCTGCTTATGGTACTATTGCATGTATTTATTGTATAGAGCAGACCTGCCCAGCCTGTGGCTCTCCAGTTGTTGTTGAACTACAAGCCCCAGCATGCTTTGCCAGTAGATAGCCAGTCAATAGCTGGAAGGACATGCTGGGACTTTTTTTAACGACACCTGGAGAGCTTCAGGTTGGCCAGTCCTGCTGTAGAAGATATACCTTCAGGGTTAACATCTGTGATAATGCAACTTGAGTACTTTCCTAGGCAACAAGCAACAGGAGATGTAGAACATTACTTTCCCAATGTCCTAACCTGTAAAATAATTGACTAAAGATAATGTGATCTGGCAGATCAACTTACCTAAGTATTCTTTGAAGGGAAAATATTACACCAAATGTAGTTGGAGTTACTCCTACTACGGAGTTAAAAAGCACAGTCACCACTGTAGCCAGTACATATTAGTTGTATCCTATTGATGTGTGTGTGTGTCCTGCAATAAAACAGTTCTGCTAAGTATCTTAAAGCTTGAACATTTGCTATTTGTTAACAAAGTTTACTTCTTGCAATGTCTTAACATCTATTCTGGCAGTGTCCACTGTCCAGCAATCTGTGTCTTGCAGGTACAGACATTCCCGCGGAAAGATACAAGAATCAGTAAGGTTATATTTATGTATATAAGAAAGTTGATGCAAAGCAAACAATAAATAAAAATCACCTTTATGCAGTTCTACCAGAAAAGTCCAGAAATTCAATAGTGAATGAACACATGGATTTGCAGTTGTTATGAAAAAACTATTGGTGTAAACTATTGGGTCAAGAAATATTTCTACTACAAGCTCATGTCAGGAGAGCATTGCAATACTGCATTGCTATATACCTATTATAATAGATGTGTACAGCACCATCTCTCAAATAACTAACTATATAGAGTAAATAGCATACACCATTCAATCCAGCTGCTATTTATTTAGATGTTTCAATTTTGAATGTTTAAAAAGCACTAAATAGAACATTATAGAAATGCTAGTGATACATTATAGAAATGCTAGTGACACAACAGTTCAAAAGTTTGACATTTCACTTAAAATCATTGTGTAAGAGATTTAAATGCCTTATCTATTTATCCTTTAAAATGTAGCCTTCACATTTTTGTGAGTTCTGGGAAAACAGGGCTTCTGGTTTCTCTTGTCAGGTGTGGAAGGCTGGAGATAAGAAAAACACATTCCTGGACTGACAAAAGTTGTGATCAAAACATTGACGCAGATGACCCTTTTGTCCTGGTATATGAGCACAGAGTTCAAGGGTGAAAGTTGCATTGTAACTGTTCCTGGAATTAGGGGTCATACACTCGGCTCACCCTGACTTTACATTTTACAGCATGGGATTTTGTTGATTTTAGCTGGGTTCCCACAATTAAAACTCTGCTGTATATTCACAGCTAGAAGAGAAGCGTTTTGCCTCGTTATAAACTAGTTTAAGCTTCAGCTCTTTCCAAAAAATTGAGTTTTCTCTTAAAAATTGTAAATTAAATACTGGAACTTACCATTATATAAATAAATATTAAACACTAATTTGGCCAAATTTAATTATGCATCTTCTATACATATGAAAATGTACTAAGCTATTTAAGTAAAAACAACCAGAATTATAGGTTTTTTCCTCCAGAGGACCTGACCAACTATTGGACTAATCAGGCAGCAACCTGGGGCGCTGGGTCCCGAGGGGGGCAGGGAGCTGCCGGCATTTCATTATTTTATGTTTTTTAAATAATGCGCTATAATCCGTGGCTGTCTGGCAGGCATCATTGGTCATCCTTGGTTTAAAGGGGGCGGCCCTGGCTGTCACTATGCAGACAGGCAGGCTGACAGCAAATCTGATGCTTGTTAGCTGTCTGTGAATGTGTGGAAGACATACCTGTGGGACAAGGTCCCATGGGTGTCCTCTGTCCCCGCAGCGCCGGTGCGGTTTCCTGTCCGGCCGGGTCAGTGAGCCAATCAGGGCTCACCTCCCGGCAGTTTGAATATTTGGTGCCTTAGCGAGCCAATCGTGGCTCGCCGCGTCACCATGCTGCATCCAGTTGACGCCGTATGACGTCGGTGCACCGCCGACTATTTAAGTCGGATCACACGGCGCCATGTTCAGTTCGCCGGAGGAGATCAAGAGAAGAGGACGTTGTGTGGAGAGCTGCGCCATCAAGAAAGGAAGGTAAGAAGACAGCAAAAGAAGGTGGCGGCAGCAGAGAGCCCTTGTCAGGGCTAGGAGCTACTCTACAACCTTAAGACCGGCGGGATCAAGATAAGAAGACCGTAGCAGTGCGCAGAGACGGTGGCAGAGATCCCTGAATACTGAGGAGACAAGTAGGGCCCTTCTGGGCACCATCTCTCCCGGGCCCCCGCCCGCACTCCTATCCCGGTCGGGCACAAGGCCCGTGGGCACTTTGTGCACTAGGCCCATGGCAACAGATAGTGGGCACAATGCCTTGGCGCAGATAGGTATAGGTAGGGAATTATCAGGGCACAAGGCCCTATAGTTAGCTGGGCTCAAAGCCCATTGTTAGGGTCATAAGGCCCAATAAAGAGGGCACAAGACCCTATAGGTAGAATGGGCATAAGAGCCCTGAGTTAGAATAGGGTGCAAGACCCAGAGGTGTAGTGTGGCACGAAAGGGTTAACGTCAGGCAATAGACCTGAGAAAGCAGTTGAGCAGAAGGCTCTTGTTATTGTTCTGCATAATTGGCTGGTTAGGAAGTAGAGGTAAGTGCCTTCCATTGTCAGCTTACCATATCAGTAGCATCGTGTTATTGAGCCTGTGTGGTGAAATATAGCATTGCGTATTGTGTTAGGTTGTGCTGTGTACGTTTCTTTCCAGGTGCAAGACTTCAGGCCCCCATTAAAGGTAGACGCTTGTTTCCTTACTGTACTCCTGTGATTCTCTGTGTCTGTGGGGACAAGGGGCTAGTTAGAGCACACACAGTTAGGGTAGGACACACGATAGTCTTCCCGTCCCGTAGATCCCTGGGGTTACTCGGAATTCCTGAGGCAGTGATTGGGCACCTCACTGGCAGTGCAGCACAGCCCTTTTGAGCTCCAGGTGTGCGTCCCCTGAATCCAATTGGGTGTTCCAGTCTGACGGTTCCAGATTGGGGCGTTGTTTCCACTCGGGTAAACGCGACCGTCTAGAGTTCCGGCAGTGGCCACTGGCGGTTACGAACAGTGTTTCAGTGAGCCCCGGGCAGGTGGCAACTGGTCCTTGGTATTCTGTGAGTGACCCCGTAGTGAGAAGATAGTCTTCTCGGTACGACCTGGGTGAGGGTTAGAGTCAGCCCCCGAAGTAGAAGGCGAGCACCAGCTTGTATTCCCCGTAGTTAGAGGGAGGAGGTTTAGGGAGTACACCACACCCAGTACTTAATGAAGTTGTGTACCCGACCATTAGTTGTTGTAGGGTAAGGGTGCTTGTTGCTAGCTAGTGCCAGTTGTGTGGGTGGTACATTTTAGCCTCACTTGTAGGAGCAGAGGGAGGTTGTGTTGTATTTTGTCTTCCACAGGTGACGGAGAGAAGCAGGAAAGCAGGGACCGAAAGTTGGAGTGCACAGGGTGAGTATAGCTCTCGATTCCTACTACTGGTTAGGCCTTCACCAAGGAGTGAGTAGAGTATTTGGGGCAGGACTGTTCCTGGTCACAAATACTCGTAGTCCCGTGCCCTTGGCAAGAACAAAACGAGGTGGCGACAGGCGGGGTTGAGTGAATGTCTCTTCTCCTTGCCGTAGCCTCGGACAGTCCTTCTTAGGCACGGGTCTTAACCCCTGTTTCTTCCTTAGGGAGGAGTAAAGTGATCTGACGGAGGTTTAGCTGCTGGTCTGCTGGGATAGGGACCAGAGAAGTGTTCTATAGTGATAACTCAGAATTGGGTAAGTTCTTGAAGTGTTAGAAAGGGGTTTGTCGCCTGTGTGGCATTTTCTCCCTTAGGTCCCGCACAAGTGCACCCACAGAGCTCTAAGTCAGGTCTTGCGCGATTACCACATCTCACGAGACTAAGCATTCTCTGACCCTGGACTGAAAGGCAGCTAACAGCAAGCGGATTTGTTGTCAGTCTGTCATGTAGAAAAGGAAGACAGCTACGACAAGGTAGTTGAGTGGGGGTAGGGGTTAAGGAGAATAATTGCAGGGGGTAGGTGAGGAAAATAGCTGTAGGAGGGAGGTGAGAAAAATAGTTACAGGGGGGAAGGTAAAGAAAATTGCTGGGGGAGGTGAGGAAAATAGCTGTACTGGGAGTTCCGGAAAATGGCTACAGGGCAGCTGAGGTAATGAAAATGCCTTTGGGGGGGGGGGTCGTGTTGAGGTACTGAAAATGGCTGCAGGGGGGGGTGTTGAGGTAATGAACAATTCTGCAGAGGGTAATGAAAATGGTTTAAAGGGGTTAATGAAAATGGCTGAAGGGGTAATGAAATGGCTAAGGGTTTTTAAGAAAAATAGAACGGCTTTGGGGGGCATGATCCCTGCATTGTGTGGCGGTTACATGGATGCTCTCTGTGGTCTCAGCGGTCACTAGAACACTAAATACTAGTGAGATTGGTCTGGTAGAGGTTTGTATTTGAGTACTTTTATCTGGTCATAATGGAGTGTTTGCTTGAGGTAAAGGGTCTAATCATTCAGAGATTGGTAACATTTTGCATTATAATACAGATTTTGAATTTTCAAAACAGGACCTCAACTTTCTAGAAGCCAGCTAGACGACAACAAAGCTGCAAGAACAAGCAAGAGAGAAGAGCAAGAACAGGTAAGAGATCATGTAAAATCTGTCTAAATTTGACTCCTGAAGAATTTCCCTGAATATTTATATTCAGGAGTATTCCTATATGGCTACACATTGGTGGTAGGGGTTGGGGGGGCGCTACGAGTTTCTTAACCTAGAATGGGCAGAATTATTTATCAAGCCCTGTCCTTCATAATTTTCATCTCCAGGCTCATGTGGCCCTGAAAGCAGTAGCCAGCAGCCTCATATCTGTGAAGCTGCTAAACGATGCCAGTGATGAGCTTAGAGTCTGGTGCTGGGCTATGTGTGCTCACAGTGTGAGGAGCAGAAGATGCTGTCCCCTCCTGCTCTGCACAAAGTAATTGTCAGGTGCAGTCCCCGCACTCACCATTGGTTCCAGGGATGAACTCAGCGCCTCCTAGCTTTGCAGTGCAAATATCAGCAAGGCACAAGGAGGGGGGAATCTTGAGGTTAGGGGTGCCTAGGTTGTACAGGATGCCTCCGCTGGTCCTGTTCAGAAAGGCTTTAAAAAGTAGATACTTTGTCAAATAGGGGAATCATTCTGCCTGCACTCTTTTCATATTGTCATTTCCATATTGCACTACAATAATCAGGAACTGCTGGTTCTTAGACATAAACTGAAACGTGTTTGTCTTTGCACCTTTAATTTTAAAGGTGGGCTCTTTTCTTATTGGATGTCCATTCAAGAGACAGAAGCAAGACTTGGAACTTTGTGTAGACTTGCCTCCTTTCACCCGCCCTCTTTATCACTCACTCTGACACCATTGGCTCTTACACCCCTGTAACTGCATCTGAGGTCCTCACTTTTCTCTCCTTCTCTTCTTCTACAACCTGTTCTCTGGACCCTGTCCCCTACAAGGTCCTATGCCCCCTCTCACCCAATGCCTGTGGTCACCTTGCCCCCCTCTTTAACCTCTCTCTCTCTCCACTGGTATATTCAATTTGGTCTTCAAACATGCTCTCATCTCTCCTATTTTCAAGAAACCTTCCTTTGTCCCATCCTCTCTTTCCAACTATCGCCCTGTATCTCTGCTTCCCTCTGCTTCTAAAATTCTCAAACAACTTGTCTTCAATCATCTGACCCACTTTCTCTCTTCCCGCTCTTTTCTTGACCCTTTCCAGCCTGGCTTCTGACCTCTTCACTGAAACTGCCCTAACAAAAGTAACAAATGACTCACTCTAAGTCCAAAGGTCACTTCTCCCTTATCGTACTAGTCAACCTTTCTGCTGCTTTTGAAGCCATCGATCATTCTCTTCTTCTTAACACCCTTCACTCCTTAGGTCTTTGCGAAACAGCTCTCACCTGGTTTGCCTACTACCTCTCTGACCTCTCTCTTTTAACATCTCTGCTTCCAATATTTCCTCCCACCTCTTCCTCTTTCTATTGGAGTCCCCCAAGGCTCTGTCCTTAGCCCTCCTCTTTTCTCTCTTTACACCACGTCTCTCGATGAACTTATTCAATTATTTGGCCTCCTGTACCACCGCTATGCTGATGACACGCAAATCTATCTTTCCTCCCCTGATCTCTCTCACACTTTCTTAACCCAAGAATCTAGCAGTCTCTCCACTGTAACTACCTGAATGTCGAACTCAACATCTCGAAATCCAAACTCATCGTCTTTCCTCCTGCTTATGTTGCTATCCCTCCCAATATCTCCCTCTGGGTAGACAACATCACTCTCTCCCTCTCACTCAAGCCGCTGCCTTGGAGTCATCCTTCACTCAGCCCTCCACTTTACCCCTCATATCTAGTCCCTCACTAAATACTGCCACTTCCTCCTCCGTAACATCATGAAAATTCGTCCCTTCCTCTCTCAGGAATCATCCAAAATCCTGGTCCATTCACTCATAATTTCTTGTCTTGACTTTTGCAACCTCCTTTTCACTGGCCTTCCTGACCATCCCCTTTCTGACCTTCAATCCATCCAGAATACTGCTGCTAGGCTCATCTTTCTCTCTCGTCACACCTCTTCCGCTATGCCTCTGCGCAAATCCCTTCATTGGCTCCCTATCCATTTCAGAATTCAGTTTAAACTCCTTACCCTCACTTACAAAGCCCTTACATATCTGATCTTGTCTGGAGGTACATTCCTACCTGGCTACTCCAGTCTGCTACTGACCTCCGGCTTAATGCATTTCTCATTACGTACTCCCATGCTCACCTTCAAGACTTCTGCCATGCTGCCCCTAATCTTTGGAACTATCTACTTCTTCTGACTTGACTCTCCCTCAACCTTCAGTCTTTCAAACACTAACTCAAATCTCGCCTTTTTAAGCTTGCCTATCATACCAACTCCTGACCATTCTATCCATCACCTCCTCTTCCTCGTCTGCCATCTCCATTTTCTCCCAGTTGGTCCCTCTCACGACTCCTCCCTCTAGAATGTAAGCTTTCACAGGCAGGGTTCTCTCTACCTATTGTCCCATGTCTGTCTACTGTCTGACTTGCTCATACGTCCTCTCGTGTCTTTTGCTGCACTGTGCGATTCCCTATAGCATCACTCACACTTATCTGCGCTACTTATGTGTATGACCTCCTCTATTTGTTACTTTCTTCTGTATCCGGCACTATGGACTCTGTGGTACCATATAAATAATAAAAATAATAATACAAGCAGCATCTCTGCACTCAAGGCAGCTGCCCCTTTTGCCTACCACCAGATCAATTTTGTGATTTTCATGGGGGATTTCACATGAGCTATTTTTGTAAAACTGCAGTGTTACAGTTTTCAAAAATCATAGCATGCATATCATATTAACACAAAAATATAAATGCCACAAACAAATAAGTAATTCCAAGTAGGGATTCACAAACGTTTTTTATTCTAAGGCCCCTTAAACATGCTTCAACATAAAAAAAAGAAAATCTGAGGACCACCTGCATCACTACCACATATTCTTACAACTACAGTAGTAAAATCTAAATACTGCAAAGTAAAAGCACATATTCTCTCTATGAGGGAGATTAATAGAGACCGATTTTTTACCTAAATATGTTCTCCCTTATTTAATTCCCAGCCCAGGTTCCATGCCTATTCACTGCCCATTGCTTTCAGTATTCAACTGGACCGGTCACTTTCCCATTACCGTCTCCTGTCCTATTCTCTTCCCAATCCAAATCCAAGACCCCTAGCTTCCCCTATACATTCCATTGCCTATACTGCATGTGATGCATAAATCTCCAAGGCTGATTGGAGCTTACTTCAGAGTGTTAGGTCTGCTGCAGAAGTATTATCACCTGAAGCCCCCCCTTCCTCCCATTTAGAGTATATATTCATCTTCATCTACAAAACTTTATAATTCCCTACAAGTGTTTACAAGAGTATAATGCTGGTCATACTTGCATTGATTTTCCAAATGATTGACTGTATTGCTGGGCAATCAGATCAATGAACAATCTAAGCATACATAGGACCATCACAATTGTTTAAATTAATTTGCTATTTCATTTTGCTAGGAAAGGAACAACCATATCATACGTGTAACAGATGCAGACAATGCTGATGGGTAGTGAGAGAGGAAGACAACATGAAATATGCAGAAAAAAAAATCAAGAAAAACATGTTAACCCATGTGACAATTTACTAAACGTAATTATCACTACTACAGTCATTGCCAAAAGTTTTGACAATTGCACAAATATTGGTTTTCACAAAGTTTGCTGCGTCAGTGTTTTTAGACCTTTTTGTCAAATGTTGCTACGGTACACTGAAGTAAAATTACAAGCATTTCATAAGTGTCAAAGGCTTTTCTTGGCAATTACATTAAGTTTATGCAAGGAGTAAATATGTGCAGTATAGACCCTTCTTTTTGAAGACCTCTGCAATTCACCCTGACATGCTGTCAATCAACTTCTTGGCCACATGCCGAAAGATAGCTGCCCATTCTTGCCTAATCAATGCTTGGAGTCTATCAGAATTTGTGGGTTTTTGTTTGTCCACCCGCCTCATGAGGATTGACCACAAATTCTCAAGTTCTCAATGGGATTAAGGTCTGGGGAGTTTCCTGGCCATGGACCCAAAATTTTGATGTTTTGATCCCCGAGCCACTTAGTTATCACTTTTGCTTTATGGCAAGGTGCTCCATCATGCTGGAAAGGACATTACTGTTCTTGGATGGTTTGGAGAAGTTGCTCTTGGAGGATGTTTTGGTACCATTCTTCATTCATGACCGTGTTCTTAGGCAAAATTGTGAGTGAGCCCAGTCCCTTGGCTGAGAAGCAACCCCACACATGAATGGTCTAAGGATACTTTACTGTTGGCATGACACAGGACTGATGGTAGCACTCACCTTTTCTTCTCCGGACAAGCGTTTTTCCAGATGCCCCAAACAATCTGAAAGGGGATTCATCATAGAAAATTACTTCACCCCAGTTCTTGCCAGTTCAATCCCTATACCTTTTGCAGAATATCAGTCTATCCCTGATATTTTTCCTGGAGATAAGTGGCTCCTTTCCTGGCCTTCTTGACACCAGGTCATCCTCCAAAAGTCTTCGCCTCACTGTGCATGCAGATGCACTCACACCTACCTGCTGCCATTTCTGAGCTGCTGAATTAACTTTAGGAGAAGGTCCTGGTGCTTGCAGGACGTTCTTAGATGCCCTGAAGACTTCTTCACAACTATTGAACCTCTCTCCTTGAAGTTCTTGATGATCCGAGAAATGGTTGATTTAGGTGCAATCTTACTAGCAGCAATATCCTTGCCTGTGAAACCCTTTTTGTGCAAAGCAATTATGACTGCACATGTTTCCTTGCAGATAACCATGGTTAACAGAGGAAGAACAATGATTTCCAGCACCACTCTCCTTTTAAAGCTTCCAGTCTGTTACTCTAACTCAATCAGCATGACAAAGTGAGCTCCAGCCTTATCCCCGTCAACACTCTCACCTGTGTTAATGAGAGAATCACTGACCTGATGTCAGCTGGTCTTTTTGTGGCAGAGCTGTAATGCAGTGGAAATGTTATTTTTGAGATAAAGTTCATTGTCATGGCAAATAGGGACTTTGAAATTAATTGCAATTCATCTGAAAACTCTTCATGACATTCTGGAGTATATGCAAATTGTCATAATAAAAACTAAGAAGCAGACTTTGTGAAAAATAACAAAAAATAATATTTGTGTCATTCTCAAAACTTTTGGCCATGACTGTACACTAGCAAATTATATGTTACAACATGGCCAAAATAAAGACAAAGCCAGGGTATTGCTAAGCAAGTCTAACACTAATTCAACTTGGTCACTAGGGGGCACTCTTTTGATTGTTGTATGAGGATATTTTAGTTTATATCATCAGCAGATTGACAGAGCAAATATATATGTCAGTTATTTATCTGATAACTTTCATAAAGCAAATAAGAGTAAACTACATCGTGCAAAACATTCATATAAAAAATGAAGTATAAAAACGGTTTGTGAATTGGGCTGTAAGCTGCTCGGCATTAAGTTCCTTAAATTGCAAAGCTGGAAGAAATGAAAATATATTTCATGGTACTTGGGAGACACTCCTCCTTATTTTAAAAGGAACTATCATCTCACTGTATTCATGAAGCGTCGTTCCCCTGCTAATTGTGTCACGTTTTGCTACAGCAAGGAGCCTGTTGTTAAGTGATACCCCACGCACAGGCAAGCAGCGATGTTTATGTAGATTGATTACATCGTATTTGACAGTCCATGCACGATGGGACAGATGCTTTAAGAAGTTGCCCTCCTCCCCAGCGTCCCGCCCCCACCTGGAGAGCCGCTTTGCAGACAGTGATCGCGCAGTGTGCTTGTAGGATCACCGCTGGGGAGATCTGCACGGTGAGCAGCCAAACGATCGGAAAGCTGTAGATCCTCTCCAGCAGGGTAATTCCTGGTCAGGAAAAGCAGCACCACAGTAGCCATAATCTGGAATACAGTGGGAAGGGCAGGGTGAGACAAGACCGATTTCATGCAGTATTACCCGCTCTAATGATATCCGTGCATTGATGGGAAGGATTGCAAAACTATACGGATTCTAAAGCCGTACAAATCAAGACTGGTCGTGTCCTGCGGAGCCCCCACTTCAAGCAGCACCTGCTGCAATCTGGCGTGTGTAAGGTAAAGGGTTGGGGTCTGCTGGGGTAGTTTGAGCTGTCCAATTCGGGGCATGAGACTGCTGCCTGAAGGATATGTTTATGTGTTTGTCTTATTAATGAATTAGTGACTTGATAGAGAGTCACACTGTCGCACAATTACATTGGACTACACACTGTCGCACAATTACATTGGACTACACACTGTCGCACAATTACATTGGACTACACACTGTCGCACAATTACATTGGACTACACACTGTCGCACAATTACATTGGACTACACACTGTCGCACAATTACATTGGACTACACACTGTCGCACAATTACATTGGACTACATATTACACGACTCTGTTTTATATATAGGCTAAAGCACTGGAACCAAAACTTTCTCAGTTTGAGGCACTCTTAGGGTCTCCATATTTATTTCAAGGCATCCCCTAAGCCAAAATAATTACTAAGTAGTCCCCCACCTTGCTTGCCACCAGCCCAGGCCACGAGATCTCTGTGGAGCTCCAGGGAGCCATGGCACACAGTTTGGAAACCGTTGTGCTAATTGTTTTTAATCATTGCAAATGGCAGTAATGATTCAAGTTTGGCTTATGTTAAGTTGTTTATGCTTATTGAATTATGTATTTTTTTGTATTTAAATAGTATGCATTTTTTTTATTTGGTCGTTTTACTTTAAGTGGCTGGGTGCTGAAAATTTTTGACAATTTACTTCTTTCAAACCTTTCCATACCTTTGGAAGTCTCTGAGGTGGATGGAGACAGTAGCAAATTAGTGTATCTGGCGTCTAATGCCACCTTTTTCATTGCACCCAGTGCTATGATCTGCCATAATCCAGTAGTCCATTTGTGTATAGCTTGTGTTGTATTTGTTTATTTTTATTTTTTTTAACTTTGCTGCTTTCGGTCATATAGACAATTTTATGTGGTGCTTATCTACATTACTGTGTTAATATACTGTGACTCTTTATTGGATAGTGGATGTAATAATAATACTAACAGTTTTTAGTGCCAGTACAATAAAGTACTTTACTGATGTATTCATTTATTTATATTGGTTGTTCAGTAAATGCCCGTTGTTTGATAAAGCCATGGCTCATTTGTTCATTTGTTGTAGATATGTGTTGATTTCATTGTTCATGTGCTTTAACTAACAAAGACTTAAATACTGTTTGAAGTCTGTGCCAAAAAATTGCATCAAAATTTCTACTTTTCTGTTGTGACTCTTGGAGACCCAGGTTGCTCAGTTGCAATGGATATTACACCAGTGACAATACACTGGGGCCTATTTATTCTTGCTTCTGTTCATGAAAATGCCCTAAAAAGGGCTGCCACCGCACATTAAAGTACCATGCCCATTTATTGCAGCAGATATCGTAGATATCATCTGCTGCTTTACATTTTTCTTCGAAATCCAGAGCAGTCCCCATAAATGTCTATGGAGACTGCCATATATCACAATTTAACAAGTTCTAAAAATCTTGGATGTTATCTTGAAAATCTTGAATATAACTTTTATTTCTACAAGGCCCTGTTAAATACAGTAATGTTACTGTAGTGATGTCATGTGTAGGTCAGTTGGGGTGAATCACACCTATAAAGTTACTGTCCTAAATGTTGTCAATGTAAAATGACCACTAAATACTGCAATCATGTAAAATAAGTAATTATGATATAACTGGCTCGGGTTCCCATGTGTCCCGGACTTGTTAGGATATTCAAGGTTATTGCTCTTGTAAATATGTGATTTGGAACTCCAGTTGTCTTACAATTTTGGGCTTATGGTACTCTGTAACATAATTTGTTAGTACAGGGTGGTTCAAAAGTCGCAGTACACCCTTTTATTTCAAAAACTCTACAGGAATTGGGCCGATTGGCCGATTTCAAGATGGCGCCCATGTTTGGTACATACCGTAAAAGATAGACCACGTCACCCATACCTTACTGGAGTATTCAGGTTTCCCAATTTCCTGTAGAGTTTTTGAAATAAAAGGGTGTACTGTGACTTTTAAATCACCCTGTATAATATATTACACTTTTGGCGAAAGCATGATGTGTCTTTTGGACATGGACATTGTATAAACTTTGTCTTGCTTGCTTTTATTTAGAAGTATGGGAGCCATAAGGATGGTTATTGAGTAGTCACAGGCTGTTGTGAGCTGCCATGTTGGTCTATTAAAATCCCTGGCTCTATATAGTATATGTTTATTGTGACATTTTGTGTGCCTTAATAGAAATTCAATCTAAAATTGTTGTAAAAGTAGTAATTAAGTTTATTGTTGCAATAATTGACTAGCATGTTAAACGTGTAACTTTATAGAAGTTTACTGTGTTGTTGCAGGAATAAAGCCTAGCATATCACCCACTACAACAGATCACAATATCTTATTTTGATATCATGGAAGCAAGTAACTGTGGTTTGCTCATTGCATAAAGGTCTTGCTTCATCTGTAAAATGTTTGTTTTCTTCAAGCAGTTTTTCAGAACCCTTTTTTCTGTCTGATTTGAGATTTTCCATTCTTTGAAAGAAGTGTTCATAACTTGCGTTTTCCCTGTGTTGTCAAAACATTTACTGTACTGTTTCTGCTACAGATGACTTACAAACCAGTCATCCTTTGTAAGTTCCGGAATAGTATTAGAAAAATGAAAGGTTAATCTAACCCATAAAGGATATTTGAAGAAGTTAAATTATACAGGACTTACTTTTTTTTCTTCTTAGAACAGCTATAAGCAAAAGTCCTTTACTTAACCAATAAATGAAAACAGTAATAAGCTGCTCAACGCAAGCTGCCACAATTCTAAAAGCATATACAACAACACAAGTCACAGATTTATTTAGATGGATAAAAGGATTTCTGTCTTGGGTGCAATGTATAACTGTAGATATTTTTTTTTTTCACCTCCTCTACTTGTCAACTTCCTGCTACTATATTTAATCGCAGTACAACCTTTGCATTATGATAACATCTTTGTGGCTACTGGCATATATAGCTTTATAGTGATCACTTTAACAGATGACATTAAGGAAACAAAAAATGATATTTTAGTAATGCAAAGATGAATGTAACATATTTGAATTTCACATAAATTAAATATTTATTTTTACTTCTAATGTTCAAAATATTTAAATGTTTTGGGGTTTGCAGTTTTCCCCTCTTTCTGCTGTCACCTCCCACCTAGTGGTAGGCATATCTGTATGCAAATGAGGAGAGGGGAGGTTCAGCAGCAGTCGAATAGTGTATAGCAGTGGTTCCCAAATTGTGTGCCGTGGCTCCCTGGGGTGCCGCGCCAATCTCACAGGGGTGCCTCGGCCAGGGCCGTTTGTAAACAAGGCAGGGGGCTTCTTGTAAAATATTTTGGCTTAGGGGTGCCTTGAAAAAATTATGGAGACCCTAAGGGTGCCTCGAATTGAGGGAGTTTGGGATCCACTGGTGTATAGTGACTGAAGCCATTTGCCACTGTGTTTTGGGAATGGAAGTTAAAACCATTTATCTTTCTTCTTACCCATAGCCATCAAGACAAATTTATCATGTTTCACAGTTGTCAATTTTCACTAGTGTATTTGTGATTGTTCCAATGCTTTGGTACAAGCTAGCGGACAGCAATGTGTTGTTTTACACTCCAGCTGAGCTAACCATACTTAACAGATAAGATAAAACCAGAGAAGTGTGTTTTACTTTAAAAGCAAATACATTTTTTTTTCTCATGGTTTCCACCCCCCCAAACATCACCTATCCCATCACCACCAACAATAGAGTTTGTCCTTGACCTGATAAGGGAATCTTTTGAAGCTCTTACCAGTTATTGACCATTATTATGTTATCTTATGTTAGGTATTTATAATTTATATAGGTTTGTGTACACTGCAGAGTTGCTGCATCATGTGTGTGTTCAACTTTTATTTTTATCTGTCCCTGCAACTTTTATTTGCTTTGTGTAGTTAATAAAAAACACATTTTCTTGGTCAAATCCAACTTTTGGAAGTTTTGTGGTATTGTGAAATTGAACTGGAGACAGATATGAGAAGACTAATTGATTTGGTTGAAATAAACTTCAGTTAAATCTGTAGCATAATACTTTGTTGACATTGATACCATTGCCAATAATATCACTCTTGCAATACTGGCTTTTGTTTAGAGGATTTGGTGACTTTCCACTTAGTTTTTTTGCTATTTGTGTACATGGCCAAATTGAAGGGTTATGCATGCTCCTGTGATTTGAAACAGACACACAGTATAGTAGTGTGAACAATCCAAAATAACAGTTTCTAAAAGCTTAAACAGAAAACAAAAACATTATAGTTACCTCTTAAAGGACTAACCAATCTAAAAATGTGAAATGGGCTACTAAAAGAGCTTCTATTACCAAATATGCCCAATAAATGTTTAGGAACGGTTTCTGTAATAAATCATTAATCATCGTGTGTGTGGGGGGGGGGGGGGGAGTATTTTCTGTTTGTGTTTTTTTTTTTGCATTTATTTCACAAATGTTAATATCAATAAACAAAATAAAAACAGTGCAGGCATAATTTTATACTGTCATGTATGGTTGAACAAAAGAACATGCATTTAGTAGGAAAGCATTGTTTAATTACGTTTTAGCAGCATATTGTAGTGCAAACCCTCAGTAAACTAACTGAATGATGCTGTAAGCCTTTCAGAACCAAAAATGGAATTAGTAATCATTGATGTAGATAAAATGTTGCCGACAATATCAAATTACAACTTCAGTAACACCTTTACTTATATTCCTGAAAAATACAATATTCCATTTAATTGAGTATACTTATATTTTCGTTATACTAGCCATTCAAATTGTAACTTTGGGGATGTATAGAGCACTCAGTGGCCCCCTTTATTAGGAGCACCTGCTTGTTAATGCAAATATTACATCAGCCAATCGTGGCGGCAACCCTGTGCATACAAGTATGCAGACCTGGTCAAGAAGTTCAGTTGTTTAGACCAAATGCCAGAATGGGGAAGAAATGTGATTTAAGAGACTGCTGAGCTCCTGGGATATTCATGCACAACAGTGTCATAAAGTGGTGCGCAAAAAAACATCCAGTGAGTGGCAGTCCTGTGGGCAGAAACACCTTGTTAATGAGAGATCAGAGGGGAATGTCCAGGCTGGTTTAAGCGGAATGTGGTGGAGTGGGAGATATTATATATAACAAACAACTTAATCTCTGGTGCTAATAGGATGTAAATGCAAAATAAAAGAGAACCTCGGTATTGCTAATAGGATGTAAATGCAAAATAAAAGAAAACCTCGGTATCGCTTTTAGTAACACAATTTTGTGGTTGTTGTAACGATATTAAACCCATTATTCGGTGATTCTGCGCAACTCTGTGTTTTTCCTTTGCTATATAATATATATACTCAAATTTTAACATAGCAGTCGTCTTCCCTGCGAGGGGGGAGACGTGTGCAGCAATCAATATCTGTTCTTAAACACAACGGGCCTGATTCATTAAGGATCTTAAATGAAGAAGTATCTTATTTCAGTCTCCTGGACAAAACCATGTTACAATGCAAGGGGTGCAAACTAGTTTGCTATTTTGCAAATAAGTTAAATACTGTCTGTTTTTTCATGTAGCACACAAACACTTGATAGTTTATTTGTACACTGAAATTTAAAGTTGATATTTGTGTGCTACATGAAAAAACAGTCAGTATTTAACTTATGTGCAAAATAGAAAACTAGTTTGCACCCCTTGCATTGTAACATGGTTTTGTCCAGAAGCCTACTTTACTAAAAAAAAATTTTAGTTCACTTTCTTTGATGAATCAGACCCAACATACCAAATGTCATTGAAATGTTCATATTCTATTAAATATGCCAAAGATGTTCTTACTTCATCCACCCATCACTTCCTTACTTGTATTCGCATCAAAGTGATCACAACATTGAAATAGTTTATGGAAAATTGAGTATGCCTATGGGTCTTTCCAGAAAGTCCTGCTGTAGCAATTTTCTGATGGTCTTCTAATGATCCCTGTTTCCGCTTTTTCCGGCACAGTGGAATTAAAGGGAACTGTAGAGTTTGCTCACACCAATGCATTGTGACACTTGAACCAAAACACATTAAAAATTAATCTACAAAAGCACATGCATTTTTGATGTGTTGAACAGGATGCTAATAAATTGTTTAAAAGGAAAAAAACCTACATTTCAAGCATTAATTGGTGCAGTGAAACTGCATTCCAAACACATTGGTGTGAAAGAGCCTTTAATGCATCCAATTCCCCAGATGGCCACATCTCTTATTTGGATGTAATAGTTTGTGGACAGATACGAAAGATCTTTATGTTCAACCTGCTGAATTGTTAGCAGGGTGAGATGCGATGATTGCCCAATAGAAATTAGTGTCTCCTAACTGACATCTGCTAGTTCCTGATCAGATATTGATCATTGGTCTCTTTTTGCCCATACATTTGTGTTCATTTCGCTCTATGCCTATTTGACCTTTAAAATGTCAGCATAGATGTGCACTTTCCATTGAGCCAACCACGTCCTACAGCTTTAGTGCTTCCCATGTTTTATTGATGTCTTGACTTAGCTACTTATTTGTTGGTGTCACTATGCGCTCACCATTTTAACAGTAGAAGTTTGGTTTCAAATTGTAAAACCCTAAAAGGCCAGCTTCAATTTTAAGTATAATCTGCGCAGTGTTCCAAATTAAATTCCTATTTGTTTTGCACGAAGACTGAATAGTGTATCTTTGATTTCTAGATGAAGATTGCACTGTTTGGGTTCAGTTTGTCATGGTAGAAGTGACACATATTTTGTGTTGACATTACTAATTCATGTGGTCTTGCTCCAGTGGTTACACAGAGTGATAAACTTAAAATATCTGGGGCAGAATGACCTTACAAGATGTCGGTTGATGACTGAATATATGTCAAATCTCAGTAAGGAAAGCATTTAATGTAGAAAATGGTTGTTAAACAAAGCACACAATGGGAATTCTTTAAGGTCATTAAATGTTAGGTGCTGCTTTCTGCTCCCAAAAATGTCTGTCTAATACTAGTAACCTGGTACATTATTAAGACCTTGGCAGTGGAGGAAGGAAACCCCAAGTATGTTTATACATATAGTATACATGAGGGGAAGGATGGATCCCCCACTAGATACAGGTTTGCAAAGTACAGATTATAACTTTAAGTATGCAGGAAACTGAAAGGTCACATTTTTGGTGAAACAAATTTCTTTTTTCTTTATTCTTATTAGATTTAGAAGCAATTTTAATAATAATGGATCAAAGCCAATTTGTTCCATAGAATATTATTTATAAAGAGATGACATATTATGCAGCACTGTGCATTGAGGGGGTCATAATACAAACAAATGAAATACAATGTCATAAAACAGAAGGTAAGAGCCTATATACTACATTAGGTGTGAGGGACAATTGATCCAAAAGGCAGCGGAATAACAATTGTTGCTGTTGGGGAAAGCGTATTTGTCTACTGCTCAGCAGAAGCAGCATCAGCCACCAATATTAAAGCAGTGATTGGCTGTTGGCATTTCTGTGCAGCTACCATTGGTGCGGTACAGGGTGGGAGAGGGGCGGGGGTGAGACACAGTGGAAGGTGGAGGCATGGAAAATGAATCTGATATAAACATCATAATGCAGTGTGCTGATATATTTTTGCAACCGTGACAGTCCTTTACCATTTCTATTTAATCTATTTCCTGTTCTGGTTCTGGAGAAGGCTTTTGTGCTGCACTTGGTACTATTATGGTTATTAGCAAACTCTGAGTAGCTGTGTGCAAGGTATATTTTTTTTGGATCATTCTCGCTACAGGACACTTGTTCCCTATATTCATCATCATCATTTATTTATATAGCACCACTGATTCCGAATCGCTGTACAGAGAACTCATTCACATCAGTCCCTGCCCCAATGGGGCTTACAGTCTAAATTCCCTAACACACACACACACACACACACACACACACACAAGGGTCAATTTGTTAGCAGCCAATTAACCTACTAGTGTGTTTTTGGCGTGTGGGAGGAAACCGGAGCACCCGGAGGAAACCAGGGAGAACATTCAAACTCCACACAGATAAGGCCATGGTTGGGAATTGAACTCATTGATAGCCACCGTGCTGCCTAAGTTGCGGCTGCTGCCAAAGAAGGTTGCAGTGGAGGAACAGAGGTGGCTCACTGGGTTCAGCACCTGAACTGAGATGATAATCCAGTAGATCTATGGAACCACCCTGCCCTGAGTTGATTACACTCCTATGCTACACTTTGTAACCTCCCACTGCATTTACAAATGTACGCCTGTTTTTATAATTGTGAGAAGATAATTAATGCACAGGGATGACCTGTAGAACAGGCCCATGCCTTTCTGACACACAGAAAACCATGACATTTCTTCATAAATTATTTAAATTGTTTAAAATGATAACTTGAATCAGATATGCTGTTGTGAACATAGCACCAATTATTTTATTCTAAGCCCATTAGTGTATTTATAGAACCAGTAAACAGTTTGCCAAAGGATACCAGGTAAACATAATGTAAATGGCAAGAACAGGGCTTGCATCAGACAGAAGTGTTACTGTATGTCATGAAGTATAGCAGAAATGATGATTGTACATCATTGAAAGGCAAGGACCTACACTTTAATAATTTGCCTTTACTTTTGTTTTTGAGAGACAAAGAAATGGACTTGTGAAAATAATGATTTTAGAACATTATAGCAGGATTTTGCAAGCATTTATTTTACTTGTTTAATTTGGCGACAACAGTAGTGGCAAACATGATTGTAATAGATGTACTAGACTCTGGAGTAATAATTTGACAACTATGTTCTCCTTGTGACTTTGTGGTTTGCTTCTAGTACATAAATTTCTTTAAATCGCTTAAGCTGGGTACACACTACAGGGTTTTTGTCCAATAATCGGCTCAACCAGCCGACATACGACCGTTCGTTCAAAAGTCGGGTCAGTGTGTGCAGTGACACGATGGTTGAAAGTCTGCCCAAATGGACGATTGTGTCCTCATTTGGTTGGTCGTACCGTTAAATATTTTCGTTCCAATCTCCTTTCCGTTGTGTAGTGTGTGTGTGTGTGTGTGTGTGTGTGTGTAGGTTTCCGACTGATCCACGACAGTGAGTGTGAATTTACAATCATTGTTCATGACAACATGGCTGTAAAAAGTCGCTAACGGGACACCTGCTCTTCCCTTTATTGTCTAAAACAAGGCTAGTGTGTATGCAGTCCATGGACCGAGCGATCGGACCATCGATCGGGTGTAAAATCGATCGGCATAAAAAGTTGGTGGAAAATTCTGTAGTATGTACCCAGCTTTACACAGGCAGTGCTTAATGTTGACTAAAGTGAAACGTACAAGGTATGTGTTAAGGTGCTGTGCTTACTAGGCTGTATGCACTTTTAAATCTAGATGCCACCTAGCTCACAGGAACCCATTTTTAATACAAGAAGTGTGCTGTTCCTCAGCATCTTAAGAAGGAGCAGCTGTCTGTTTGGCTGATCCCATTACATGCCTCTGAAATAGGTGACAGTCTGTTTGCCTTCGGGAATTACAGATTAAGATGTGATCTGTTGGGGGGGTTGAGCTATGAAAGGTCAAAGGTTCAGTCTCCCATTGTATTTCCAGAAAGTACAATGTAACATAACGAACATAATTACCATTTCTCAGACAAACTTGATTATATCTTGATTTATAAAATCCTTACTAAACTTTCTACATTTGCGGTTTATATAGTTGTAAATATGTAATTTTTTGTCAGTGTGTCTTTGGAGCATATTTGAAATGTAGAGAGGTTAAATATTCTAAATCTACTGTGTGGACCTAGCATTAAGTGTTTATTATTTACCACTCCAACTTTGTGTTACGATAAGCTTTATATATGTGGTAACTACATGTTTATGGGTCACAGATGAGTGAAGAAAGTGTAAGATGCTGTAGATTTCCTTTGGATGTTTGGTCACTAAAATATGATTTGAGGCGTAACCCTTGGACATTGATCGAGGAATCTCCCCTTAACTTTTGTCCCAAAAAAACCTACAAAAGATTTAATGGAATGCATAGGTCTGTAGAAAGTGTATGTTGGCCATGTCTTTAGTTTGTGTGGTATAGTTACTTATTAATAATAATGCTAATATTGCTATCAGTATACATAAGGTGTCACTAAGCCTTCCATTGTCGCCACATATTTTCAAGGCTAACTAATGATCTGCATGAACACTGGCATGTTGACAACTATTGGCAAGGTAAATTTGTTTTGGAAATTTTATGGCGATATTGTCCAACTGATAGAAAAATGTGACAAGGGTGAAGATGATATGTTGGTCTGTCTGCTTTTGTTTAAATTGGGTTTCTACTTTTTGCTAATTTTGAGGTATTGATGTTGATGTTTAAAAATGTAACATTGAAGCCTGAGTCAAAATAGATCTTCTCTCCACTTTCCTTTTTGAGGAAGATTTTTATGTCCCTCCTTGAAGGGGGTGGGGGCGGGGCAGAAAAATGGCCCCAAGTTTAATGCTAGAGGACCTTTCTTCATCCATCTGGTGAGGGGTGGGAACAGGGCTGCCCCCATGCCGTTGATGTTTAAGTAGGTTTGGGTAATATGGCTCTCCTGTTGTTGTGGAACTATAAGTTCCAGTAAATGTATACTGGGACTTGTAGTTACACAACAGCTGGAGAGCCACAGGTTGCCTGGATCTATTACAGATGAAAAAGCAAAAAAATAGAGATAAACAAAACAATCCCCAGGAGCATCTTTTTTGTTTTTTAAATGCTGTTTATTACACCCCAAAGTACCTATATTGGCTTACATTGAAAGCTTTACATACATGAGAAGGTGGTGGGAGAAATATTTAAACTCATAAGAACTTTTGTGGTGCTCAAAACACAATAAAAAGCAAAGTGGAAGAAAGACATAAAGTTAAAAGCAAGTGAAATAAGAGCATTGTAAGTAAGTTGATTGACTGCATTTTTTTTTTTTTTTGTCCCAGCTTTACTAAAGGTAAGCAGTGAGTTATTCTTGGATAACCATTCTGTTTGGAGTGGAGTCTCCTCAAATAATGGTAACCTGCCCTGGTGAGCTAGTATAGAGGCTTGTGTGTGTGTGTGTGTGTGTGTGTGTGTGTGTGTGTGTGAGAGAGAGAGTGTTTTGTGGACCTTTATGTTGTCTACACAAGGTCCCACTTATTTCCTGAACCACCACACCACCAGGATGGCTAGTGGGATGGTTTCAATTTGTAGAGGGATCTACTCTCTGGTCTCATGTCCATTAAACACAGCCCTGCTCTGACCAGCATAAAATGTAGTCCCTTTAATAAGATAGCACACAATAACCAGGTCTTACACTTGTAAGGCTGCACTGGTCATTGTATATCTGTGAATTTCAATTGCTTGTTTGCCTAAATGATCTCCAGAGTGGTGGTATTGCTAACAATATCTATATTTTAGGTCAGACACTTTTAGAAATGTGTGTAGAGTTTAATAACCACTTTGGCTGCGTAGAGGCTGGAAATAAAGGATGTCACTATATGTGGGATACAGTAGGGTAAAAAAAGAAAATCATAACCCCACTATACCACCCTATAGGCGCTATAGATGATGAATAGTCTCTAAGGAAGGGTCCACTTTGTGCAGAATGCAGCAATGTCCACACATAAAAACTTCAATTTGGGGATGACTTGATTCTTAGTTCATACGATAAGTTTAATGACTATTGTTCCATTTGGTTTAGATGGTTAGAATTCCAAGAGTCTGGAAGATACGCTGCCTTACCGTGCCTGGCAGCACGGTGGCTAAGTGGATAGCACTTCTGCCTCACAGCACTGGGGTCATGACTTCAATTCCCGACCATGTCCTTATATGTGAGGAGTTTGTATGTTCTCCCCGTGTTTGCGTGGGTTTCCTCCGGGTGCTCAGATTTCCTCCCACACTCCAAAAACATATTAGTAGGTTAATTGGCTGCTGTCAAAATTGACCCTAGTCTGTGTGTCTGTCTCTGTCTGTGTGAGTGTGTGTGTATGTTAGGGAATTTAGACTGTAAACTCCAATGGGGCAAAGACTGATGTGAATAAGTTCTCTGTACAGCGCTGCGGAATCAGTGATGCTATATAAATAAATGGTGATGATGATGATAGTCCTCCTTCTGTTATTCCATTGAATTGTGTCTATTGCTCATTTTTGAATGGATCTTTGCTCTTAGGTCCCTTCCCATCCCTTTGCTTACCTCTTTTTTCTTTCACTCTGTTATATAATTTCTCTCTCTTCCCCCTTTCCTCTTCTCTCTCGCTCTCTTTTCTCTTCTGTCAGAACTTTTAAGTAATACTAATGTTTAACATACAGAGGCAATTACCTATGCAAAGGCGAAACATATAACTCTGATAGTTACATGCGGGTTAATTTAACACTAAAATGAATAATACCTATCGTGGTTATGTTCTCCATGTACTTTGATAATTGTCATCACATGTGATTGCCCTTGTTCTTTACGAATGTATTTCTGCAATTGTATTCAATAAAAAGATATTGTATAAAACAAAACAAACTTCAATTTGCCAGTATACTGAGCAGTGTGAATGATTCACAGGTGTTGGTAACTATGTAAATCGTTACTCGCGAATACTGTAGTGTTCAATAGAAGAACCGACTTCCGCTAGATCCTCAGTGCTAATAAATATTGAATGCGTCCTGAACAGATGTATTAAACAATTCCAATCTCCAATACGAGTGAAAATACAGCGGATAGTTCTTTAGCAAGTGGCAGATAGAAGAAGCCTCTGAGGTAAATGAGAAACTTGTCTCTTCGTAAGTTAGTGCCTGTAGTGCACATTACATTCACACATTCAAAAACCACTTGATACAGCTGGAGAGTGCTTAATGTTCAGGAGCTCCAAAGTGTTCAATATCGCATTTTGTCATACGTGACCGGATGACATCGGGACTATAAGCACTGATTAGCTTACCGGCAGGGGATCCTCTCCAATCAAAAATAATATTTTTATTCAAATCAATAAACAGGAATATGGACCTTGACGGGTTTCAGTGCTATATGCACGATCATCAGACGGATAGGGGTGCCCAATATATACATAGGCGATATATGCAAACTTTTGTGGCCTCCTATATTAAAATGGCAACTAGAGTAAGTCCATCATATTCAGTGTATAGAGAAGAGGAGAGGAGGGACGCGGCGCCGCGGTCACGTGAGTATTTTTTTTTTTTTTTTTTTTTAATATTGGTCCAGCTCCCCCCACCAACGATCTGACAATAATAATAACAACCAATAATGGTTTGTTCTTGGCATAGGAGAAAAAAACAACTTTTTTATTTATTTTTTTCCTCCACAACTCCTCTTTATAAAAAGCACCAATCATATTCTCTGTTAGCATCTTTTAAAGGTAAGGTAGTAGTATTATTATTATAGATTTCTAAGGTGCCACAGTGCTTTGCAGCGCCATACAGTAGTGAAAACGGAGACATACAAGGTAGATAAAATAAATGCAAACATGAAAACAAAGGGTATGGAGGACCCTGCTAATTAGCTTACATTCTAAGTGGAAGAGGGCACAGCTGAAACAAGAGGAGCAAATGTGGTTCAGAGTAGAGATTGGGACAGCTGTGAGGGTGCATTAGTGTGAATAGTGTTATCGGGGATAAGGTCACCTTTAAAAAAGATGGGTTTTCAAAGAGCATCTAAAGATTTGAAGGCTGTGGGAAAGTCAGATTGATTGTGGTAGGGAATTCCATAAGTGGGGAGTAGCACGGTAGAAGTCTTGTAGGTGGGAATGAGAGGTAGCTACATTATACGAGACAAGGTGTAGGCCAGAGGTAGATATAAGCGGGCGGGAGGGGGAGTTTTAATGTGAGATTTGAGATGTATGCAGGGATAGTGTTGAGGGACTTGCAAAGTGGTGCAGCAGATGTGGAGCAGTCAATGTGGAAGATCAGTCTTGCAACAGCATTTAGGATGGATTGAAGTGTGGATATATGGGTATCGGGAATGCCAGATAGTAGGAGGTTGCAATAGTCAAGAAGGGAGATGATGAGAGAATGGATAAAAGTTTTGGTAGCATGTTGAGTAAAAAAAGGGTGTATTCTGCCAATGTTTTGAAGGTTGAGTCGACGGGACTGGGAGAGAGTCTGAATGGGAAGAATAAAGCGGAGGGTGGAGTCAGCTGTGCTAACAAGGCAACGGGCTTGGGAGACTGAGGAAATTGTGTTATTGACAGATTCGAGGGCAGGTGGTGACTCTGACAGGAGGGAAGATAGTAAGCTCTGTTTTGGACATGTTGAGCTTTAGGTTGCGTTGGGACATCCATGTGGAAATAACAGAAAGACAGTTGATTACACAAGATAGTATGGAAGGAGAGAGTTCAGGGGAAGAGAAAGATTTGGGTGTCATCAGCGTAAAGGTGGTATTGGAGGTTGAATGAGCAAATTAGTGCCCCAAGAGAAGAGGTGTACAATGAAAAAATTAAAAGGCTAATAACAGAACCCTGCGGAACCCCAACAGATAGTGGGATTGGAGGGGGTGGGGGGGTGTGCCAGAGGTAGAAACACTAAAAGAGCGGTTCGATAGGTAGTAAGTGAACCAATGGAATGAAGGCCAATGGAATGAAGGGGGTGATCAACATGTCAAAAGCAGCAGAGAGGTCCAGAAGAATGAGAGCGAAGAAATGACCCTTAGACTTTGAGTAAGTAGATCATTGATCACTTTTGTGAGAGCAATGTGCAATATGATATAGCACGTGCCCTTGTGTATTTGTAAGTTTGCGAGCAGGGTTCTCTTACCTCTCTGTCTGTATGTATTACCCAGTATTGTTTTCTTAATGTTTGTTCCCAATTCTAAAGCGCTACGGAATTTGCTGGCGCTATATAAATAAAAGCAGTTTCAGTGTAATGTTGGGGAGGAAGCCTGATTGCAGAGAGTCGAGAATGGAATGAGAGAAGAGAAAGTGAGACGGGCGTTTAGTGTACAAACGCTTAAGTACTTTGGAGGTAAAGGGGAGGAGAGAAATACGGCGAGAGGCTGGAGCGAGAGATGGTTTCTTTAAATTTGGTGAGATGAGCGCATGTTTAAAGAGGAGATGGAAATGTGCCAGTGGAGAGACAGGTTGAAGAGTTGGATTAGAGGTGGGCATTTAGTAGAGGAGAGGGAGCCGAGCAGTTTGGAGGTAATAGGGTCAAGGGGACAGGTTGTACGGTGAAATGAGTGCAGAGACTTTGTCTTAAGTTACTGAAGAGAATGAATTAAGAGTGGATTGAAGAGTGTAAGTAACGGTGGGGAGAGTGTGTGGAGTGAGTGGAAATTGGCATGAAGAAATATCTTGTTGAATGGTGTTGATTTCTTTTTTTTTTTTTTCTTTTCTTCTTTAAAATACATGGCAAACTCATGGGCTGTGAAGGGGGAGGAAATGCAGGTGGGCCGAGAAGCGAGTTGAAGGTGGCAAAGAGGTGACGTGGGTTAGAAGACTGGGTGGATACTACAGATTTTAAGAATGTTTGTTTGGCAATTGACAGGGCAGTGCTGTAAGATGAAAGGATGAATTTATAGTGGAGGACATCGGAATCGAAGCTAGATTCACTTCAGTGGTGCTCTACAATATGGGAGCACTTTTGCAGGTACCGGGTCTGTTTGCTGTGCCATGGTCGGGGTTAGGATTGTCAAAAACTATATGTAGTAGCTGGAGCTGCATTGTCTAGGGCTGAAGTGAGTGTTTGGTTATAGAAAGAGACAGCTTGATGAGGACAGGACAATGCAGTCATTGGAGGAAAGAGTTGTTTTAGTGACAATGAGAAGTGGATTGGGTTAAGAGTACTTAGGCTACCTTGATTCATAGTGATTCCAAATGGTGTTAGCTAGACTAGGTACCGTTCCTTAAAAATATGAGGGAGGTGACAAACTGTTCTCTTTTCATTTGCTGTACTAAGCAAAGTTTCTGTTATCCCAATACCATTACATTCTTATCTAAAGATGGAGGGGTGAGTATTCTAGTCCTGGGACTGATTGTTTTGAATGGTTGTTTTAGAAATAGTGTGTTTATTTTATTCTATCCTAATAATATGAGGTAAATAAACCAGTGGACAAAATGGACCTTAGTCTTTGTGTGCGTGGTAGGATGTTTTAGATTGTAAGCTCCAAATGGATAGATACTGAGGTGATTTATAACCTATTTTCTGTACAGCTCTGCATAATATGATTGCAGCTATAAATAATCAAATATTGACAAATCTTCTTGAATGATAATGACACAAAGCTAAACCTGTGCAATCTTTAGATGCCAAATTATTTAGTGCAAAGTCAAATGAACTATTGCCTTTATTGCATCCATTTTCTCCAGTATGGTTTTGTTTTGTTTTTTGTATTTATTACAGTTGAGGTATCACCTAATTAATCCCCAGTGCTGATTGATGGGGCTTCCAGCCTGGCTCTCACCCTACTTACTACAAGTTAGAATGTTGGATTCTCCCAGAAAAATCACTGTGACTCCGTGACAGTGTGGCTTATTCTGTTATCTACTTTTGGTAGGTACTACATGCTGCATACTGGGAACACCCCACAAGTCCTGTCGTTTTGAAGATGCTCTGACCCAGTTGTTTAGCCATCACAATTTGACCATTGTCAAATTCTCTTGGATCCTTACGCTTGCTCATTTATCCTGCTTCCAAAGCATCACCGTCAAGGACTGACTGTTCACTTGCTGCTTCATATATCCTACCCCTTGACAGGTGCCATTGTAACGAGATAATCAATGTTATTCACTTCACTTGTCAGTGGTTTTAATGTTGCAGCGCTGTATGAAGACTGTTACACAGCACTATGTGGCAATGGTAATACACCCTGGGGTAACCAATCCAGGTTTGTTCACAAATCTTGCATGTGAAATCAGTCACAATCACAAAAGAATGGGCAGCAATTTGTGAAATGCAGAACAAGGCAAATGAATTGATTTTCACTAAGGGTAGAATTTCTGCCTGCACATCCAGCCAGTATAGATGATGGTGACTGCCTGTCCAGTGTTCTGTGTTTAGAGAAGTGCTAGTGAATGACTGGAAATCCCTCCAATGTTAAGCGATAAAACCATAGTCCTAACTGTGAGGTGATCATTTTCAGATCTCCCGGTAAAGTGTCTGTGGAGTATAAAGAGTGAGCTATCTAGGCAATATATTTTGTATATCTTAACCTCCTAATTGGTGCTCCGGCTTGTAAGCTCTCCTCATATATTGGAGCTTCCAGTTAGGATGGTACTCAATGGTGTCCCTTTTAATCCAATACTGTTGTTATAGAAGTTGGACTTTCACCAATCATTTGTGTGTGTTCAAGTTAAAGCCCTACATCAATGTTACATTCTGGTTGATGTAATGGATATATTCAATTAAGCACTTGTGGAAAAACTTTTGTACAGCATTTCCCTTGGTGATATAGAAGACTGTACCCATGAGACTTATGTACTGAAAATATGATAATGTCTGGATCTGGGCATAGGAGAAGTACTGTGTTAATAGTATGTAGTATTGTTGTTTCAAGCTGCAAAGTACTTATAGATGATGGAGGTTCACCGGACAACAAAGTCCAAAAGTGTTCTCTGCCAATACGTGACATCTTAGCGATGTACGAGTTCACTAAGATGTGATAAAATATACAGCTCTGATATCATATTTATAGTTCACTTCAGTAACTCACAGATGACGACTTTCCTCATACTATGTGTCATGGTTCATGATTATTAAGTATAAACATATCTTTGTTCTAATTTATTTACTGATGTGTACATGTTTGACATTCTTCAATAAAGAAATATAAAAAAAATAAATAAATAAATATACAGCTCTGCCTAACTTCAGTGCGGTGTTCCCCAATTCGTTGGGTATGCTTGAAGGGTCATCTCCTAAGGCAGTTGTGTCTGTGCCTCTCCCCCATGAGATACAATTGGGAATATCATAGGGGAGAAGTGATGATTACCCTCTGTATGTATGTTTGAGTCGAGCAGTAGTAGTAATAGAGAGGAGGTGGCACTGGTTCATTGGATCCTTGGCATTGGAGTCATAGCCTAAAACTTAAATGTAAGAAAACAAGTAATTTGACTTTATTACTTCATATGGTGACATGAGCATGATTCATGATAATTGGATTGAAGTTGCTTGGATCATTATGGGGCATGTTGGTAAATGCAGCTGGGAGCTGACCACTATAGGTGTGTGGTCGCCTGAAAGATGTCTTGAGAGGATTCGACCGCTTGGCCTAATCGATGAATGGCAAAGCATCTTCTTGTGCAAGTACGCTTATTTGTCCATGTTGCACATTTTTAAGTGAACTCTCACTTCAGTTCTTAGAAATGCCCCCTGACAATCAATATGCTCCTGAGTTTGTGTACCCATCTGAAACTGCATGTAAAGCATGAAATGTCACTTCAGAATGCAACCTGCGATCACTTTATTACTACCCATTTTATTCATTTAAACCGTTGAGTTTTTCACCTGAAATATTGTTCAGGTTATCCTTATTTCTTACATTAACTGTGAGAGTTAGGGGATATTGTGATGTGATCCTTTCATGTGTTTGAAGGTGGTGTTACATTGGTTGATGTTGAAATGAAAGATGCAATAGGCATCCTATTGAAACTATAGGATGAGATCTGATTTTCATTCATTTCATGCGTTTTTGCGATCTCCTGTCAGCATGGGATGTCCATGTAAATGCTCCCTCTCCATCCCTGTTGCCTCTTGTAAATTCTCTACTTTTGCATCTTGGCAAAAAGTAGGTGCACTCGTGAGCCTAATCCGTGCTCGATAAGGAACACCCTCCTTCCGCCCACACTTTCCACCTACTGGTGCAAACTGCAATCATGGCCCGAAAATCCATTTGTTCCTGTAACTTCTTTTATATTAGTACTGTAATGCTACCAAAGAGCATTTGTGCTGCAGGTTTGCACTTTAGCGACTCCTAAATGATCCTTAATAAGTTTGGGGATACAATTCTAGGTTCATGTTCAAATAGAAAACCTGTCCTAAGTCTTCCTAATCTGTAGAATAGACTTGCTCCTCTTTAATAGACTGATGCTTGTTACAGGACATTTAAAGGGCATTTTTTTTCTAACCTCTTTAAAAACGTAATATTTTTGAGTTTGATTATTTGTTCTATATGAAGTCATTTAATTTCAGAATTGTTGGATCATCAGGACAGATTATATTGCATAGTTACTATATTTTTTAAACTTGTTTGTGCTCTACAGTATGATACTGTGTAGATTATTTAGTTTATTTATATAGTGCCATATTACACAGAGAATATTTAATCAGCCCCTGCCCCATTGGAGCATACAGTCAACCTACCAGTATGTTTTTGATATGGTGATTACAAAACAGAGTTGATCAAGGTGTTTCCAGATGTGTGGCAAGAGGAAATGCTTATCGTATGTTACTTGTATGGGGTAGACAGACCCGGGTTACAAATCAGAAGACCATCTGTCCTGTTGTGCAACTTCCTGCTAGTTGCCCTTTTGTTGCACTCAAACAATGGCTTTTTTTTTTTACCCTCCTCAGAGAAGGGATTTTACAGTTCTGAAAAGAAAGGGCAGCATGACTCCTACACAAAATCCCCCCAATAATATCATAGTCAAGATTGTGAAAATAGTGGAGACCTTTTGTATATCAGCTTTTGTATGACAGCTTTCAGATGGATGTATTATAGTGTGGTTCAAAAAGTAAATTATACGGCACAATTACAAATGGTACATCAAAAACTATTTTAATTATTACTGATAATAAACACCAGAATAGGTGTGAAAAATATTTCACTTAATTAAACCACATTAATGTGGTGTACATCAATGTGTGACTTTTTTTGCTCCTTATTTATTATTTCTAAGTGCCCTTGTTCGAAGAATTGTCTCCAATTTAGTTTTTTAAATGTGAAAATTTGTCATCCACAATGTGTTGGTGAAAATGTGTGGTCAGTAATTTTTTTATTGTCTGTAACAATATTTAATTTTTTTTTATGTTTATGGACCTTTCCTCTGCACCTCCATGTCTGCACTGTGTTGTACAGTGCTCACACATACAATGTGGATGGAGTACATTTTGCTTGCTTCTTACTGACTAAGATGCAGTAAAGGAAACTTGTATTAGCCCATTTCTGTTGGGTCAATTTTGCAACACTACTCGTTTCGTTTTGTTTTTTTGTTTTGTTTTGTTTGTTTTGTTTTTGTTTTTGTTTTTTCTATTTTTACGTAAACTGGCTCCAACAAATAACTCCTATTTCCTGGATGGCTATTGGGAAATAATGATCTTCCTTTTATATTTGATGTGTTAATTGGATTAAAAAGAGTGATTTCGAAATGCCACATTTTGTAGCTTTGTACCCATGTCTTCCTCTCTGGCCTTTGTTAACCATTCCTGGTTGTTTCTAGTCAAACCTGGTCTAATGGTTGTGCATAATTAGTCAGGATTAAGTCAGGATTTGCTTAGTTGTCATTTGAGTTCCCCTTTTGTTTCAAAACCCAAAGACCTGCTGAGATAAACACAATCTTCTATGGGCTGTTTTCTAGACAGGAGAGCAATGGTAACCCCCCCCCCCCCCCCCCCCAACCTATGTCTTCTAGGTTTCTAAGGCAACTGTCTCTCTCTTAAGAATCTGATATATTGTTAACAAACACTTTGGCTGTGTATGTGTTCTTGTTCAGTTTCAACTTCACGTGTATTGTAAATTTGAAAAATTCCCAATGCAATGTTACTAGAAATTCAAATGAACAAAAGAAAATTAAGGCAAAGAAAATTAGTCAGGACTTATTTATCATAGGGCATAAAATCCTATGGCCAACTGAAACTGGTATTTTCTCTAGCAATAGGGCTTTGTACTATGCATTAAGCGGTCACCGGTGATGATATCCCTGCAGTCAACAAGGTTCGCCAGAGTGGAGCTTTGCATAGAGAAAACCTACTTTGCAAACATTGTGGCGGTACATGTACCGTGCAATACTTGTATTGTTAACAAAGGAAAGTGGATGAAAAAATATGTTGTTCTTTGACTGGCCAGGTAAACGGTAAGTTAACCTTTACCCCTCTGGACCAGTATCGTCAAGGCAATATTTTAATAATAAGTTGCAGTGACAGATTACTTTTTTTTTTTTTTTTTTTTTACATTTGAAGTGGCACTCTTTCAGTTTTAATTGTCAAACTATATTCTTTTCATCAGCCATTTTGTAGCCTCTTAATTGCAATGTTAGTTACTCGCTGTTATTTCCACCTACCACCAGGAATATACAGTGTTTTACCAATAAAAACCTAGCCCAAACTGGCATTAAAATGTACATTAAAGATTACTTTTTAACACATATTGTATGTGAGTGGATGTGATGATAAAAAAAATTGTTGTACCAAATCAGACCGTATATATTTGCATATTTAAAACATACATTTTTAACTTTTATTACGCTGCTGTGCAGCTAATGCTAGTCAATACAATTGATTCCTATTCATCGTAATGGGAGCACATTGTGGATGCAATAAGAGAGGTGTTTACATGTACGTTTCTGACCGAGTTTGGCTTGAGCAAGATAACGTCTCGTCACTGTTGCATATTTTAAGAACCAGTTAAGCGCATCTAAACACAAATATACATAAATATAGTATGGTTTTATTTGCATTGTAAGGAGATACATTAAAGCCTTATTCATTGGGTGTGCAAGTAACTTTTTTTTTTCTTAGCAAGACAAACACAGGCTGCTTCTGTCATCTGGCCCAAGCTCTGAGTGACAGAGTTCAAATCCAGTGATCAATTTGGGTCTGGCTCTCTACTGGCATAAATTAGGGATATGAGATGTCCTAATTTCAAGAAGAAGAAAATATTATCTGGGAAACCCCAGCAGCCAGTCATCTGTGTCAATGGACACTTTTATTATAAATGATTTCTCTTGAAGTAGAACAGAAAAGAATATTTAAAAAGCTCATAAGAATAGAAACGTGAGTGATTTTACTGATGATCCCAGCAAATGTCCTATTCAATTGCATGTTCAACCTCAAAATCAACTTCATGTTTAGTCTATTCTGGGTGTCAAGTTGCTATGTCCATTTGTCTATGATCTCCTGGCATCTCTCTAGGACAGGACTAAGTGGTAATTGTTCGCTCTACTTTAACACTTGGCTGCAGCCAGTGGGTTTTTGTTCTACAGGATCTGCTTTTGTTTCCTTACTCCTGTAAAACTTAACACTGCTCCATCGAAATCTGTTAGTTTGTTAACCCTGTGGCTGTATATGTTCTCAGGACAGCCAAACGGTCAGCCAGAGAGAGAACTACTGCTGAGCTTAATGATGATGTGTGTGGACATTGTGTCCAATGTATCCTAGCAGAGCAGTTGTTGAAACCATGGCTGATATCAATATACCCTGTTGTTCTTTGAAACCTGGGCCAGGGTGCTGCAGCTGTGTTCATTCTGAGATCACCTGGCATGCACTGAGGTGCACAGTGTGTTCTTCCTTTTTGGTTCTATTGTGTGTTTATGCTATGTATACCTCCGTAACACCTTCATCTTTCACTCTGCATTGATGAATGTTCCTGTTCCATCTACAATGTTATTATTTTTGTATTTTTGTTAACTCCTTATACGTAACTGAAACTTCAGGGTAAATTGATTACCGGGCATGAAACCCTATGGCAGGCGAAAACTGGTGTTTTTGTCGGCAGTAGGCTTACCCCTTAACATCAGCCAGTAATAGAAATTAAATGCTATTGAAGGCAGTAAGATTTGCAGCAGTATTTGTACCATTGCAATATGTATTCTTTTAGGAAAAAAAATCATTATAAAATGCTTTATTATTTTGAAAATGTAGTTTAAAATTGTGTTTGTCCATGTGCATATTGGTACAGACTTGCCTGGCGAAGCACTGTGGTGCCTTACAAATGGATGGCAATAGTAATAACCTTGTACTGTATAATAAAAGTATATTATGTATAATGATTGAAAAAATATATTAATATATTCACAGCTGTGTACTGTATGCGTTATGTCATAACTTAAATATTTCTCATTTCAAATATCCACTACCACCTACCATAAAAGTTTGCTAATGTGCTCTTCCCCCGAGCGGATACTGCTCCATACTCCCGTTTTTTGGGTTTTTTTTTTTTGTTTTTTTTTTTAAAGAGATACTCAGGCTCGGTTCCCCAAGAACTGAACACACCCGAACTTAACAGATCTGAGTACCGAGCCCTCTCGTGCGCCCTTGGAATTGAAAACGAGGCAAAACGTCATTATTACGTCGTCGGATCTCGCGAGCTTTGTATTCTATAAGTACCGCCCTCCACTGCGATAAAGCACAGAGGGACACAGAAAGGGTAGCACAGTTCTTTGCAGTCTCTAGTGCAGGTTGTGTTTGTTGGTAAAAAGTTAGGTGTTCGAGCAGCATGAACCAATGGACAAGTATGTGGGTCTTTCTTTATTATATTTGTATTTAAATTAGTGAAATACATTTTTCATAAATATTTACATAAGTGCACAATACAAACTTGTAACAAAGACAAACACATTGATTTAATACTGATACACAGTCTGATTCATCTTCAAACACAATGTGAACGCAACCCAATCATAAATACGTTTTTATCAATGATGTCTCAATTTAAGGGGAGAGAAAAAAAACAGAGTGCTTCCTACATAGTAATTAGGAACTGACACACAGAGCAAACGCCAATGCTCGTTTCGCTTAAACAGCTTTTTCAAGGCAAACCAGAGCCTCAGTATCTTGGACATTAAACAATCTATCAGACCAGCCCCTATAGTAACATAACAAATCCAAACCAATCACATCATGTTCCTCATGACAGTGATGGACATTCTTGTAATCCAAAGCGGGACAAATCAGTCAATTTGGTCCCACCTATCATCTATCGAGATTGGGATCATTCTTTATCATATTGTGATCATTGATATAAACATACTTATTTATGATTGGGGACACTGATATTTCAATAGAGTTTCAACCTGCATTTAATCCAGTCTGTTCAACCCACTATTATATGAGGATCAGACTGAATGTTATATATTTGTATTATTACCAGCATTTGATTTTGATTAGACTTAATCTGGATAGCTCACAATCTATCATTATAAGAGTAGCAGAAAGGCAATAACTCTACAGCTGCTTTGAAATTTATAACCATATGATAGGATCATAACTATCTGGGGCATTAGTCCTGTACTCTACCCTATACTCTCTTTATTTACAGACTATGATATAAGTCTCTTATCGGATAATTATTCCTACATATATGTGATTATTATACCAAGACATACTGTCTTAATTATTTTACTAAGAACATGACCGCAGAGTAATCTTGAAGTTTGCAATATTAATTTATGTCTTGTTTTTAATATTTCGCTAGCTTTATTTGTTATTAGGATGACTCTTTATTTTTAAGAGGTAATCAATAAAATATGTAGGTTTTAATTTAGTTAATAACATATCATTCTATACATCCTTGAGTGTCCCTTTTAGTTACCTTCTTTTTTCTTTTCATATACTGACTATATTTAGGTGCAAGGGTGACTCAGGGATTCCTCTATGTTTAGGTAGACTGGGAAATGAGCTACATATTTGTGAACTCATTATAGACATACTTGCCAAGTCTCCCGAAATTCTGGTCAGTCTCACGGATTCCCGGGAGAGCTGGCGACTCTCCCGCATCTGGCCCATCGGCCAACTTCAATAAAATTAGAGCCGGATGTACGGGCGGAGGGGAGGGGCTTTGCAATTTGCGTCATTGTGGCCCCGCCCCCAGTGATGTAATGCTGCTTTGGGGTCTTTTTACACTGTAAAAAGACCCAAAACAGGCATTACGTCACCAGGGCAAATTGCGAAGCCCCGCCCCCTCCACCCATACACCCCTCCAGGATCTCCCGGACCCGGCCAACATACGTTTGGCAAGTATGATTATAGAATATACGGTTCTTGATATACCTAGTGCGGATATGTTCCTTTCCTTTTGCACATGCATATGTGCAACATCAGAATGCATACAAAAAAATTATTTTTATAAATTAATTTACAACTATTAATACTATAATCACTCATAAAAATATCACATTTATTTTTTTTACATAAATCAGGATGTTCTTAATGCACACTGTGCATAAAATGCCTTTTTGTAGTTTCTCTTACTTGCATGTTTGACATGCCTGCGTGTTGGTCATCATGATCATTTGGCACTTACACCTACCCTGTACATGGTGCAAGTGATGCTGCTAAAAAAAAAAAAACACGTGTACCTAAGAGATGCCCTGTACTGGGATTGGACGAATGTACGTGCGATCAACACCCTCTCAGTACATTGTCTACTTGCATCTCCCACCTCTGTTCCGCCCTTTAAAACGGAGGCAGTCGGTGGTGTCATTTGTGTTTGGACATTGAATTCACTGGTATAAAGTCCAATTTTGAGCATGTGCAGAGCAATTTCACGCAAGATACGGCGCAAAACGGAACTTGCGTCCAAAGACGGATCGGGCCCACAGTGTTCTATTTTGCACGTTTTTGGTTTAAATCTACAGGAGTTTGAAACTATACATTTACCTGCTTTCAGAAATCTCTTCCAAGTATTGTTCTGTTGTGAAATTTAAATTACCAGTCCAACATTCAGAAATATCCTGTGACAGCAATGTTTATTATGTTATTTTGACTTCATTACTAGTTTCAACTCCATTTATTTTTATTTAATGTCCTTTGGTTGTGGTGTTGTGTACAGTTGGAGGAGATGTTTCATTGATCAGTAGAGAATTGGGGGAAAAAAACACAATGTTGGTTGACGCATTGTACAATAACACCAATATGTCATTTTGACAATTACGTTTTGGTGGCATGTGTCCCTCAAATTACCTGCCCACTAACCTTAATCCAGACTCAGGATGGTTTAAACTGTTGATTTTGTCACTGTTTTATGAATCTTGGCAATTGGACCATAAGCACTGTTGCCGACAGGCCAAGCTGAACTTGGCATCACAGGTACAATCTGTTCCAATGTTGAGAGGTGAAAAGGTCAATCTCAAGTGAAGTTTCTGGCTGACATATCGGGGAACATAATTCATCCTGGCATTTTGTTTTTTTGTTATTTAGAGCAGACAGTGAAAATATGTAGTGCTTCGTACAAAATGTACTGCTCTCTGCAGATAAGGGTTGAGTTTTCTTTATAAGCCTGCATTGTAAGAGAACAGCGTGAGCTGAAGTACAAATGAATCATTTTAAACATAATTTGGCTGTGTCACTAGGGTAGATGTAGTCATCCCTCCCCCCTCATAGTGTGCTCAAATAATTTCTGCATGTGGAAGGTTTTATGTGGGATGTCCAAATTATTTGTAATGTAATTATTGTGTGTTGTTGTAAATGTAGCTCGTACCTACTGCTTCCTCTCACTTAAAGGATATTTTTCCAGTGCCTGATAAGTAACCCTTATCCCCTCAAGAGGGTTGTGTATTAGTTTTGCACATAAGCATCAGAATAAATTAATAGCTCAGAGCACAAGTATGTAGTGTTCACACAGCTAAGCCATAGGTGATCTTAAAGTGCACACCCTTATGTAAGCGCTGATCACTGGTTTTGGGAGATTGTCCTCAGAGCATTAAAAGGTGGAGTTGCTGCCATCCATATATGATTGTCCATATAGGTCTGTACACCCATATGTGTATTGCTGTCGGAAGAAGGATCGGTATTTACAGTAGAAAGGTTGTACCACCCTCTACTTTAGCATGTAGCTCACTAAGCCTTCACCTGCAGCCGCTAGCTCCTTACTGCTTTGTCAGGTTTGTATGTTATAGCTTGTTTACACTTGTTGATCTTGCATTAATATGCTGATATGTTATTATAGATGGTTGTGTTTTTTTTATTAAATGTATTGTTCTAATCTATTGGTAAGATTAAGGATAATTTGTGGCCCCTTTTGAGGACAAATGGCTGCATGTAGCATATCCCAAGGCTTTGGTGGGGTGGAGTGGGCTGGAGGGCTATAGTGTATACCCAGCCTTACTTTGTGTGAGAATTACCCTATTTCATTTATGATCCAGAAATCCCCTCAATACCTTGATGATTGACTGACCCTCTGGTAGTATGATTTGTACATAACCTCGAAACCTGTTGAATGAAAAATGCTCAAATTTTAGCCACCATCCCTAGTTAGACTACACCACTATAGAGTAGAATGTAGGTAGCTAATGCACAGCGTATGTGGTGACTGAATGGAATCATCAGCTGTGTTTTTAAGACTCCTCTTAAAATACCTATAACAGATTTCTGGTGCTCTCATCTCCCTTCTGCCAGAAGTAGTGGTCTTAGAGTTGTGTGCATGGAATCAGGGTTACATATTGAAGGTTGGGGAAGGCTGGCCAAATGTGGGCTTTTCTCAAGTGAAACCCAACAGGAATGCAAACTACACATTCACTGGCATTCATGAATCCTTCTTCTCTGGATTGTTAATACCATTCAAATCTCTCGCCACAGCGCCAGGAGATGTTTCTTTGGTAAAAGTGGGTTTTAACTACATTAAGCAAATACATATATACCAATATATTCCAAACTAAATAGATTGCACCCACAATCCACGCAGAACAATTCTGATTAGCCCATGACACACTCCCTATTTCAGTAATGCCATGCTGGTTTCTGGTATGCCACACCCATTAGAAACTCCAAACACAGGCCCTGTCTTTCTAAAATCATAACTCCATAACTCTTGGAGGTGGTGCAGGTAGAGTAAAGCTAGGTACACACTACAGGGTTTTTGTCCAATAATCGGCTCAAACAGCCGACATATGACCGCTCGTTCAAAAGTCGGGTCAGTGTGTGTAGTGACACGATGGTCGAAAGTCTGCCCAGATGGACAATTGTCGCCTCATTTGGTTGGTCGTACCGCTAAATATTTTCGTTCCAAACTCGTTTCCATTGTGTAGTGTGTATAAACTTCTGACCGATCCACGACGAAATTGCAATCAGTGCTCACGACAACATGGCTGTAAAAAGTCGCTAAAGGGATGTCCGCTCTTCCCTTTATCGTCCTAAACAAGGCTAGTGTGTATGCAGTCCATGGACCGAGCAATCGGACCATCGATCGCATGTAAAATCGATCGGCATAAAAAGTTGGTGGAAAATTCTGTAGTGTGTACCTAGCTTAAGTGAGAATGTCTTTATCTGTCTGGAGTCCGTTTACAAGCCTAGTTATATATTCCATTGCAAATGTGTGCTTTAACTTCTTTATTATTCAGTATTCAGGCAATTTAACGTGACGTAAGATTTCATTTGTTACTTTAATTGTATTTTCTCTCTTCCATACTGATTTAATTTAAATCATGTTCAGAACATACTTGGTATGGGATCACAGATGAGGGGTAGCTCTGCAATGACTGAATTGCCATCCATCATTTGTTATTATCTATTAAAACAGAACCCAAACTAGTGTATAGTACTGCTGTTGGGAATATATGATTTTGTTTGCTTTGAACACTTCCAAGGCAGAGTTTGGAAACACAATACTGAGCAAATATTTTTGTGTGGGCGTGTGACAGTCACTGGTCAGGGTCAGAGCAGGGCTGATAAAATGCTCTAGGTCAGAGAGCCCCAGTGTCTAGAATTAAATAGCACTTCGGGAAATACAATAGAAAGCTGCATGAATTTGGTGGCCTTTAAAGGGACCCAGTCATCAAAATGTAATATAATGCTCTCTCTATATTTAAACCCGGCTTTGACCAAGGTGGCTAACGTTCAAGGATGTGTTGTAAATGATACTAATTTCTGCATCACCTGTCCTATTCTGCACTTGTCTTTTCTCTTTCAATATGAGTGTTAGGATTGTTTGAGAGTGGACCCAGTAGATCCAGAGAACAGCACATGCTCAGCCCTGTCTACCTTCTGTCTCATGCCTGCACCTCCTTCGTCAACCTCGTACTTGTTGTTTTTATGTATGATTTATATATTTTATGATTTGTTATTCTGTCCGATGCTTCTGCTCCTTACATATAAATGATATTGATTATTAAATCCCCACCAACATGTGATTCAGCTCCTTTAGTTGGAGATTTGTCCAGACCCTCATCCCAATAGCAGTAATATAAATGGAAGGCATTTGTATGTGTTCAGTATCTGAGTGTTCAAGCACACTGTACATTTCCTGGAGGCATAGTTGTTCTACTGGATTAGGGGGGAGATCTCCCAGATTCCTGAGATTCAGGGAAGGGCGGGTGGTTATCTGTCTGTGAGATGGGAAGGGAGGTGCAATCTTCAGACACAAATCATATCTTCAGGCCCCGCCCACCTCAGGGTGAATGGCATGATAACTAAATAATCAGCATTATACGCATTTGGCATGAATGGTGTCTTGTTTCATTACTTCACCTCAGCATCACCCTTTATGCTTTAAGCTGAGTACACACTACACTTTTTTCGTCCAATAATCGGCTCAAACAGCCGATATACGGCCGCTCGTTCAAAAGTCGGGTCAGTGTGTGCAGTGACACGATGGTCAAAAGTCTGCCCAAATGGACGATTGTCGCCTCATTTGATTGGTCGTACCGTTTAATATTTTCGTTCCAATCTCGTTTTCCGCTGTGTAGTGTGTATAAACTTCCGACCGATCCACAACAGGGAGTACGAAATTACAATCATTGCTCACGATAACATGACTGTAAAAAGTCGCTAAAGGGACTTCCGCTCTTCCCTTTATCGTCCTAAACAAGGCTAGTGTGTATGCAGTCCATGGACCGAGCGATCGGAACATCGATCGCATGTAAAATCGCTCAGCATAAAAAGTTGGTCGAAATTTCTGTAGTGTGCACCCAGCTTTAGAGACCAGTATTTTATACTGTAAAGACTAGGAATTTTTTACCATGCAGCTAACTACAGTTTTGTGTATTGGACAGCTAAATACTCATGCTTTGTTTTTTCTAAGTGCTAGTGGTGAGAGATCTCCCATATTTCTTCTTTCTGATGCTGTCCACCATTAAGTTGCTATTATGTATTTTTTTTTTATTTGTTGTTGTATAACTTTTAATAAGTACATTGCTTTATTGTTCTAGTTACTACCTTTGCTTTTATGCCCTGTAGTTATTTATTGATGTTCACTGCATTGGATGCAGTTCCGTCCAGATCGTAGCTTTGTTATATTACAGGACAAAGAAAATAAACCAGTCTACCTGATAAAGCAGATTATGGTTTTTATTTTGTTTTATGTAGTAGTAGTTCAGTTGGAGAATTGCATTTTATACTTAGCTTTGTTTGTTTTGCTTTTTTTCATCAGGTTACAATGTTTTAAAAGTGCTTCAGTTACCATGTTAGAAACAAATATTTTCTATACTGGTAGTTGGCAATTAGCATAGCATAATTAGTTTTAGAAATTAGTTTGATTACCTCATTTAGCACACTAACCCCATTTTTATTTCAATTATCCTAAGTGAAGTTGAGACCATTTTTAAATGTAAATTTTTTTTGTTTTGTTTACCAGCTTTAAAAGCTGTAGAACTTGCTGTAATTGCATTAAGAATGCATACCACCCTCCTTTTGATATGCTAATCTGTAAGAACAAAACCAGCCATTACTGTTGTGATGAATGACTTGACCTACAGTGATGGATGAGATAGTCAAAATGACTTTGCACTGTAAAATCTCCTTGAAGGCTGAAGACCATTTGTGAAGGTAATAACACATCATAGAATCATTTGCACCCATTTGGGGACTTTTTTGTTCCACATGCTAATTTTCTTGTGCGTTTTTTTTTTTTTAGACAGTTTAGTTTTACCCTTAAAAGAAGGTAGTATATTTTGAAGCTAAAATTAGGATGACTGAGGTATATATGAAGATACCAATAAACATCTATTACTGTAGCTCCAGTAGTGAATAGGACATCTTATTGTAGGACTGAAAACTGGAAAGAGAACAGAAGGACAGACTATTGGGCTGACGTTCTCAACAGTCATGACAGTGAAACAATTTAAAGTTCACAGTTCTCTACTCACTTTGGTATTGCCCTGATGTGACCTTACGGTATATTTTCACCCCCACTCAGGAAAGTTACTGCACACTGCCACTTATGTCTCTAAAATACTTTTTATTTCTTTTACAGTATAAGACATTCCACTGAATTCTCTCTTCAAATAAATGGTGTGTATATTTATTAGCGGTCCGGAAAGCTAAACAAAATAGGTCATCTTCAATAAAATGTGTACAGCAATTTAGAAGACTCTTACAATTATGTGTTGCTACTTTGTTTTTTTGTGTATATATTTTCAGCTTTACTTTTTTTTTTCTCTTCAGTATTTACATTAATATTAGGAAAACTTGTCTTAATCCTCATATTTGCTTGCTTGTTGGTTTTTCTGAATTTGTCTTTTTTTTTTCTTTGAAAGAAGTAGTTTATTCTAATTGTCTCTGGCCTTCATGAGATGTCTATACAACAGATAATTTTTGGCTGCGTGTAAGATTACAAGACCACATAGAGAAGCAGCACTACTTTTTCTGCCTTCATTTCTATATTAACTTGGGTATAATTCCAGTTGCTTTGTATAACTGCCACACATGGCCACTGCTTGACCTTCTGGTAGGTGTGCATTCTTATTTGCAATTGCTCCGTTTTAAGACCTCACTTTCATTACTAAATTACTTTTAGTGAAGAATGGGTTGTTTAGATTAGCTTAACTTGGTCACAGGCTCATCAATGCTTTGAGTGTCACTAATTTAGTTTTATAGTGGGCCCGTAACTTAATGATTATGGCTTTTTCATATGACAGAATAAGTGGTTTTCTCCCCATCCTTTCAGCCTAGGGCTGATCAGCTATTTAGGCTCCCCAAGCTTAGAGAATTGTATAGGCTGGTTCTAGCAATGGCATTCAGAAGGAATGTCCCAGTCTTTTGTTTACTGAAAATGAACTCTGAGTCTTCACATACAGGAGCGCTCTGCAGGTAGTCAAGATAGTAAGGGATTTAGGACCTGACCTCATACCCCAGTGGCTAATTAACTCTGGGAAACTCTTTAGAAATAAATTGACGCTTTGGAAACTGGAAATGTTAAATTCCTGTAATGTAGTGCTCAGGAGGAATGTGACTCTGCCATTACTAGCAATTTCCAATGTCTTACCAGTTTGATTGTGGGTAGGATATTTTTTATTTTTCCATCCAGCAACTTAAATGTATTTAGAATTGTTAATTGCAGGGATAATTTTCAGTATCCATTTGTTTTGTTTTTTTCCCCAAAAATTTTTTTGTCGACGGAAGTACATTTTTATTTTTTTCAATTTTTTGTTACAAGAAAGTTTGATTGGTTTAGGATACACATGTCTAGGTTCTGTAATTGGATTTATGTGGACAAATCCTATTCTTTTTGGAGGGCATAAAAGAGATGGCTACGGTGGCCATTCAAACCCCCTCCATCCCACATCCTGGCTATGTCTCCTGCGCCAAAATGCAACCATTTTGCATCAGCATTGGTGGGGTAGAGGCAGTCCTGTAACTAGACACTTTAGTGCCCTGGGCGAGACAGGGCACCGGCGCCCCCATCTTAGTGGGAGTGACCTTTGTTGAGTGGGTGTGACCAACCTACTATGGAGGTGTGGCTAGCAATTTTCCTTCTATGTGTCTTATTCCTGAAAGCTGTAAAGAAGCCCAACGATGGAAAAAAACTTGTATCTATACACAAAAACTAATAAGCCGTGTCTCAGTGTAATTATGCGTTATATATGAGAATTTGACTTATTGTCCCTCTCTCAGTGATGGGGTGCAAATGAAGACCGGTCCGTCCACTGTGCCCTGAGACAGGTCAGGTGTCTTGTTTCTCCTTCTCTTGTTGTTCTACCATGTCCCGGACTGAGACACAGGGGTAAGCCGCTCTAGAGGGGTTCCAAAAAATTGACTTAAAATAAATATAATATAGCAATCCCAGACAGTGTAGCCTTTTTATATACCGTATATACTCGAGTATAAGTCGACCCGAATATAAGCCGAGGCACCTAATTTTACCACCAAAAACTGGGAAAAATTATTGACTCGAGTATAAGCCTAGGGTGGGAAATGCAGCAGCTACTGGTAATTTTTTATTTTTTTTTAAAAGCTCACTTCTGTTTAATTACTGTAATTTCAGTCAGAGTTTTAAACAATCAGGATAATCACAGTCTTAACAAATTATTTCATAACTCAAACATTTCTATAGGGATTCTATGCACATGGAAACACAAAACAAAAAGACAAGATGATTTGGAAATCACCTGGCAACTCCAACTAGGTAAATAATTTTTTTTTCAAATGTGTACTGTGAAACAGGAACAACAACATAGACCAAAAACAAAAAATGAATATGATAATGGTAAAGCAAAAATCAATGTAGGGTGCTGTCACCATAACGAGGAACCCACAGGCTCTTTATCTGGGCCAACTTTTGGAGTGTGTAACCAGGGTTAACCAGCAAACACACACTGCACCAGATCACATCTTACCAGGCTAACTGCAGCCTATCATTCACCTCCAGTAACATGGAAATGGAAAAATATTTTCACATTTAAGAAAGTAAAGAATACATAAGTTTATTAATGCAAAGCACCAAGAAAGCTTTTAAGGAAGGATTAAGTTACACATGTAACATAACACATAGTACAGTACCATTCAGATGCGCTGGTAGCCAACCCTGGGGTATCCCTTTTTAAGGCGTAATCCTTTGTGACAGAGGTGTCACCCCACAGATCCACAACAACATCGCCAGAGATTCAAGAAGAAGTCCTCAAAGTCCTTCACTTTATGCTCTGATTCTTCAATCAGTTCAGCAGCAGCTGTATTCCCGCGTTAGTCCTGACATCTCTCTCTCTCTCAGCCCCGCAGTGGAACGCATGTGCGTTCCACATACAGGAAGTTCGGCATTTCTGTTACAAATGCAAAACTTCCTGTCAGTGGAACGCACATGCGTTCCACTGCGGGGCTGAGAGAGAGAGTTAACAGCTCAGGGACCGGACACCAGGTAAGTTGACCCGTGTATAAGCCGAGGGGCCTTTTTCAGCATACAAAAATGTGCTGAAAAACTCGGCTTATACACGAGTATATACGGTACATATTACTCTCACAATCCCAAGCAAAATGTGCAAACAACACTCTTGACAGAGTGAAAGGTGATGGCATATTGGGAGAGATGCAACTGATTTGATGGCAATATCAGCCATATATTTTCCTGCATATTAAAGATATGCAGTACAACTGGATATATATTTTTTATGCATTAATAAGCATCAGGCTCCACTTAAGCAGATGACCGCGTTCTCATTCCGGTGTCTTGGCCATGTGAAGATGTGCGCTCTCTGATGTTAAAGATGTCCTGACAGGAATAAATAAAATAACTCCTTGTATTCTTTTTAAATGTGGAAATATATAAATTGCGGAGGTGGAGAGGTGCTTGGTAGCATAGGGAGAGGAATCCGTAGCAGAAATAAAGAAGTAATAGTGCCACTGTATAGGTCATTGGTGCGGCCTCATCTTGAATACTGTGCTCAGTTCTGGAGGCCATATCTCCAGAAGGTTATAAATACATTAGAGACAGTACAGAGAAGGGCAACTAAAATGGTGCATGTCCTACAGCACAAAACTTACCCGGAAAAACTTAAAAATCTTGATATGTGTAGTATGGAGCAGAAAAGAAGAAAAGAGAAAGGGGGGACATGATAGAAACGTTCAAATATATCAAGGGTATAACAAGGTACAGGAGGGAAATATTTTTCAAAGGAAGAGAAGTATTAGAACACGAGGACATGCACTGACACTGGAGGGAAGTAGGTTCAGAAGAATTCTGAGGGAAAAACTACTTCACAGAAAGGGTAGTGGATAAGTGGAATAGTCTCCCATCAGAGGGGGTAGGGGCTAATGCAGTAGAGCAATTTAAATATGCTTGGGATAGACATAAGAATAGCCTTACAAAGTACTAAGGGTCAAATAGGGTTTGAGGTTACCATAGGTTAAAAAATGGGCAGACTAGATGGGCCAAGCGGTTCTTTGTCGTCAAATTCTGTGTTTCTTTGGAGAGATGCTAGCAAGGTGTAGAATATTAAATGATTGGGTGTGCTGGGATATTAAAGAGGAGTGTGGTGAAAAAGCACAGACTGTGTTATTAAAGTGACTTTTATTTGTCTTCCATATTTTGCATATGTGACTTTGGGTAATTTATTGCTTCATATTTACCTTTTTCAGCTTCTCTTCTATACTGCTCTATTCCTCTTCATTATCCTTCTGTGTTCTGCTGTCTGAAGACAGTCCTCTTCTACCTTCCCAGTCCAGCCACCGCTGTGCTTAACTCCTGGCTCTTCTCTGTTCCTCTAAGTCCACTAACAGCGATGCACACGGAGGGAGGCAAAAGCTGGCGCGCACGCACACACACAGGGAGGGGGGCAGAGGCTTTCACAAGCAGAGAAGGAAAGGGGAGGAGACAAAAGTTGTCACTCATGGGAATTTGTTGAGGACACAAGTATATTTGGGTGAAGCTCTGCCCACTTTCTGACAAGCTTCGCCCCTCCTACAAAATGGGAAGTGTGCCGACACTGTCGCACACACAGAGATGGGGCGTGATTGAAGGGAGAGAGACTGTCGGAGGGGAGGGGAGGAGAGAGAGCCTCACCTACCGACGACACAACCCACACATGCCTAGTTACGGCTCTGGATAGAGGTGCTGTAGCATGTGCTAGTTCTAGGCGCTATGACTGTTATACCACTGTCCACACAGAACAGCAGTAACATTTGAGAAAGCTTTATTTGGATCATTCTCTGTACTTCATGTGCATAATGCATATTACATTACTGTCTGTTTGGGCAGCACACATCAATTCTTCCCTGCAGAGGCGGAACTAGTGAGCTGTGGGCCCCCGGTGCAGGGAACCAGGAAGAAGGGAACCGGGGCCTACAGCTCGCTAGTTCAGTTGAACTAGTGGCATTAAAGTAATAGCCTTTACTGGTTAAGTGAGTAGTTTCTGTATGCAAAGTTTATGATTGCTGAAAACTGTTCACATGCTGCAATATTTGGTAGTTGAATTAACATTGTGGTGTCTGTACCTTCAAAAATGAACCCTATAATTAAAATCGACCAGGTTAATGTTGAGCATGTTGGTAAATGAAGTCAGCGGATGCTCAATATCAACCTATGGAGTCTCTTTATTATCGGCTGATGAGCCTTTGCACCTGCCACCATAGCTGTTTTCACCAAAAAAGGCAAATTTTTAATTTGACCATATTAAAGATTTAACACCAGAGAAATCACTGATTTTTTTTTAAAACTTTCTATTTATAACAGCAGATTTGTGTAAAGTACAACAGTACAGGTCATACAAATAATCCAAGAACCAAAAATGCTAAATATGAAGGTTTCATAAGAAAAATAAGAAACGCATACCAATAACGGAAGAAATAAAGGTACAATTTTCTTTTCCGGGTGCAATCCAAGAGGGAGTTAAGGATCTGCAGAGTGAGCAATTTTTTTTTATTTATTTATTTTTCCCCTCAGTATCAAAGGTGTGTCTTGTACCATTGTACTTATCTAGCGGATATAACACACTGCTATGTTTTTTTATTTTTTTGGGGGGGGAGAGAGGTACGAGGGGAGGGAAGGAAGGGGGAGGGACAGAGGAGGAAAGGTAGAAAGAGGGAGCGCAAGTAAAGTAGGAGAAGTAAAATTATAGAAATTTTAAAGAGATCAGGAGGGAAAAGCAGCTTAAACTTATGATAGACCTGGCATAGTACTGTTGTTAATGCTGTACCAAGGATCCCACACTTTATGGAACGTGGGAACCTTGTCATGAAGGAGACTAGTCACATATTCCATGGATGCCGTGTGCCAGGTTCTTTTCATAACACCCTCTCTAGAAGGTTGTGAGGCCTTCTTCCATTCACTGGCTATTTGTAACTTAGCTGCATTATAGATGTGTCGGATCAACTTATCTGATGTTTTAGTAATCGCCTTGATAGGTTGGTACAAAAGCACCGAGAGTGGGTTCTTAGGCACATTAATTGAGGTAACCTGTCAAACCAGTGTTATAACTTCGTCCCAGAATTTAGCTACTAAAGGGCAATCCCACCAGATATGAAGGAAAGAGCCCACCGCCCCACAATCACGCCAACATAGATCTGAAGTTTGGGGGTAGATAGAATGTAGTTTCTCGGGGACCATATACCATCTGGTGTATACCTTGTATGAGTTTTCACGAATAGCTGTGTTAATGGATGACCTTGAGATTCTTTCACGAATGAGCGACCATCTCTCCTCGTCTAGGGTCACCCCAAGATCCTGTTCCCAAGCCTGCTCAAACGGTTCTTTAGGAGGTGATGAGAAGGACACGAGTGAACTATACAGGATCGAAATGTAGCCTTGGAGTCCCGGGCTATAAATACAATGTCTCTCGAAAAATGTTGGCAACCGCAACCTCGATGAACCGGTCTGGGCTTGAATAAAGCTTTTAGTTTGCACATAATGAAAATAAAGGTTGCTTGGAAGTGCGTGTCTCTCGCACAGGTCTGTGAAAGAACGTGGAGCATGCTCACCCATCAAATGATAAAAAACGGTCTAACCCTGCCCTTCTCCAAGGATAAGCAAAAGCATTGATGCACCCCTGTGGGAAACGAGGGTGTCTCCACAGCTGGGTTAGAGGCGAAGGGAGAAATCACTGATTTTTGCAACGCGTACCCTGTTTTTGCCAAATATTGCCGTCCGCATAGATTTCTTACAGGGATGGCAAACGGTGTCAGTTTATCAAGCAGCAAAAGGTTTAACTTTTTTTTCTTAGCTGTGATATACTTATCTGTTGATGGAGTTAACCACAGAATTATACAGGTCAGACGTGGATTTGCCCCAGCTCTGCAACTTATCAACATTCATGTAGCGGCAGCAGATTCCATAGCGCTTTACAATTGGGAACAAGCAGTAATAAAACATTACTGGGTAATACATACATACATACATACATACATACATACATACATACATACATACATATATACAGACAGAGAGGTAAGCAGGCCCTGCTTGCGAGCTTACAATCTATGGGAAAATGGTTTGATACACAAGGGTAAGTGCTACATCATATTGAATATTTGTTCAGCTAGAATGCAAAGGTTACAAAGTATTTAGTGGGCTGTATGCTCAGGCACACAACTATGTTGGTCAGAGGGTTGTTGTCTTGTGTTAGCTGTGTAGTGGGTGGTAATAGGGTAATCTAGGGAGATTAAGATGGTGGTTGAGGAATATCATAACCTTGTCTCAAGAGGTGGGTTTTCAGAGACCGCTTGAAGGTTTGAGGGCTAGAGAAAAGCCTTGTGGTGTGTGGGAGTGAATTCCATAAAGTGGGTGCAGCCCGAAAAAAGTCCTGTAACCGAGAATGGGAGGAAGTGATGGGAGTGGAAGAGAGACGCAGATCTTGTGCAGAACAGAGGTGTCAAGTTGGGAGATCTTTGTAGACAAGTGAGGAGATGTATGTTGGTGCAATTTTGTTAATGGCCATGTATGTTGGTAGAAGAATTTTATATTTTGATTTGTTAAAAATCAGGCAGCCAATGTAGAGACTGACAGGGTGACTCAGCAGAGGAAAAACGATTTGCAAGGAAAATCAATTTAGCTGCTGCGTGCAAAATAGATTGTAGGGGTTCAAGTCTGATTTTGGGTAGACCAGCAAGGAGGAGATTACAATAGTCGATGCGGGAGATTGAGTGCATGAATTAAAGTTTTTGCAGTGTCTCTCATACTCCTTCATACTACACCTCATCTCCCAAGAGACAGTGGTTGTGAAGGAAAGCAGAGGAAGTGGGACAAGGGAGGAGGTTCTGTGAGGTTTTCATGCTCACTGTGCATGGGTCTTTGGGTTTTAACTTTCATTGGGGTCTTCTGGGCTAAGTCACCCTAAAAACACTCAGCTATGTGATTACCATTTGGGCAGTTGCAGACAGACCACGGTGCAGGGAATCCCAAAGACTGTGCTCCTAATCGGCAGCAAGATCTTAGCCGGGCGCAATGAATGAACCGCCCACAATACACCAACACAATAATTTTTTTTTTACTTTATTTAAATTATCACCCGGACACGTAGATTCTTTCCAAAATGACCAAGTGTAGGAAACCAAATTGATAATGTTTTGGCAGGAAAAATATTCCAAAGGGATCACCCTAAAGCTGTAGGTATGCAAACTTTGATTTATTTAGGCTATTTGTTATGGGGACCAAGTGGTCAAACCTCATGAGGGTCTTAATGGGAGTTCTTAATGCAGTCAGATGACCACACCTTTAGGATAATAGCGTGCCTGATGTAAAATATACAACTGGTCTTGTTTTGCTTATCTCACTCATTTTGGGGCCCATATACAGTGAAGAGGCACCATTGTTGTTTGTGTGAGATGAGCTTTACACAAGTATCGGTGTAATAAATGCTTTTAGCTAGCTTCAACACACACACACACACTAATGTATTTGCAGAAACCAGAATTACCGGACTTCTGTATGCACTCCAGACATCCTCTTCGGTAGAGAAGACGTTTCAGAATCTCTTAAGGAGAATTATAGAAGATAGTTGCTTCCATTCAGATCGCTTGTAAGATATTGGCAATTACATTGTGCTCTGTTGTAGTAGATGTTTCATCTGTACAGGCTAAACTTCCTGTCCAGCACTGCATTCCTTGGTGTTGTAAAGTTACAGAACAGACCAGTGATGGGGAACAACTCATGGAGCTTTATAAGAAGACCTTTCTTTGCAATGATATTGCCCATATTTTATAGTTTAATGAAATGTATTAAATTGTTTTCCAAGCCAAGTAGGTGGTGTTCAACAGCTACATATTATGCAATGTTGTGTTGTAAAATGACTTCCATTATTTAACAGATTTACTAATATTAGAGATAAGGGTTTGATCAAAGGGATTTTTTTTTATCACCGTTAAAAGATACTTACTGCAAACCTAAAATGTCTGACATCCAAGGGCATTTGTTTCACATGAGGTTTTTAAGACAAGACGGTTACATACAATGTCAAGGTATGCAGGCTTTAACATACACTTCAGTGACTGTTACAAGATCCTTTTTCTTATTGGATTAACTTGTATTTTAAGTTTAAGGGTCCTTTCAGAGTCCATTGACCATCTTGGATATTGCAGCAAAAGCATGTCTGTGTCTAAGAGGCATTGCATCAGACGACTGCTTTGTTCATGTAAATGATCATTCAAGAATTTAGAAACTGTTAAGCAGCCTAAATGCAAAGAGATTAGAGGAATGAAGCTGAATTGATCTAGTCAAACCTTGGGGTCTAGCTAAAGGGCTCATGACAATCTTTTTTTTTTTTTTTTTTTGAAATGCAAATATGGTGGCGAAGAGGAGGCGATCTCTCATTGTGTACTAATGATGAATGTCTGTCTTTTCCTGTCTAGATTTCACCTAGCTTGTGATCTAGACTGGGTGCAGTCTTTTGTTTTTGGTCATCCAAGCAATAAAGAACTTGAGATGTGGGTGTATATTTTCTCTGTTAGTGTCCACATTTTGTTTAGAGGGGACTAATTTAATTGTATTATTTGTGTTTATTTTTTAATCTTTGTTAAGGGGCATCAGTTCCTGGTAATGATTTGCTAATCATTACAGCCATACTTTTAAAGGTATCGCTTTTTATTCACTTGTTTTTTTGTTTTTATTTTTCCCATTTAAAAGTGCTCTACCCTCATCTCCATTAAATAAAGCTGGATCTTAGCAAAGCTGTCTTCTCAGTCACCTGCTGAGTGCTAAGCAGCAGCATCATCCAAAGCTAACACACCAGAAATATTGGAATGAGTGTACTTGGTTCTGTGTCATACTGACCTGGCTGTGACTCTGAGTGTTTCTATTTCAACACCTTCTCCTATAATGGATTTGTCATGGTTTTTTTTTTCTTGCCTTTTTTTTTAACATATCATTCAGGTCTCTCTCTGTTCTGCCTGGTAAAGTAAATGTCTCCTTACGTTCATAACCTATTTTAGTCCTGAGGGCAGGCAGTACTTTTGGCCAAGGAAAATAGCCTTTTGTAATTTATCTGTTTAATAAAAGCCAATGGTGTGCGTTCGGCAGCTAGTTGGGACCAATTAAAAGCCAGCGGCGCAAAGCTCATGTCATATCAATTGATTTTGCACATAGGCATCTCATTGTTGGAGAGATGAAGGAGGGTGGGTATCAGTAAAGACAGGAGAAGGAGGCAACTGGGGAAGTTATTCTGATTGTTTTCAGGCCATTTGTATTGCTGGGTCTTGGTTAGCACTGGGAGGGCTGACAACATTTTGGATGGGGGACAAGCACAACAAAGTGGCTCGGTGAGCAGTTTCTTTGGCCCATTGAAGTCTGTATTAATAATTTTTATCCAGTTTCCAGGCAATTTAGGCACATGAAAACTTAAAGCAGGCCTGTCCAACCTGCGGCCCTCCAGATGTTGTGAAACTACAAGTCCCAGCATGCCCTTCCAGCTATCAACAGGTTGTCTACTGGCAAAGCATGCTGGGGTTTGTAGTTTCACAACACCTGGAGGGCCGCAGGTTGGACAGGCCTGACTTAAAGGAACATTTTGTAAAATGGAATGAATAGACTTCTATGGCACAACTGAACGGTGTTAAAATCGAAGGATAACAAATGTTCATCTTCTTATTATACATTTTAATGCTCTAAGGATACAAGTGTGAATGGGCTGTGATGTCTACTGCTATGCTCACAGTATTTAGTCATATGCCCTCTCTATACAGAAGAGCTGCCATATCACTCCTTGTTGTGCCACTGAAAGGGCCACACGCCGCATTGAGCTGTTAGTTACCTGTCCTGTTGTACTTGTACTTTCATTCTGTAAACTCACAATTTTCTGCCACAAGTCACAGAATGTGAGGCACCCAGAGCACTAATAACAATCCAGAATAACTTATCCAATTGGCTCCTTCTCCTGTGGTTACTGCTGCCCGCCCTCCTCCATCTCTCAAACACTGAGATGCTTATTGTGCAACACCAGTTGATATGACATGAGCTTTGCGCTGCTGGCTTTGAATTGATCCCAACAAGCTGCCAAATACATGCCAGTGGCTTTTACCAAACATCAGAGAAATTACAAAAGGTTATTTTCATTGGCCAAAAGTACTTCCTACTCTCAGGAGGAAAATGGGTTATGAAAGTGAGGAGATAGTTACTTTACCAGGCAGAACAGAGAGCGAGAGACCTGAAGGATATTTAAAAACCAAACAAAATAAAAACGAGAAAAGAAGCGCTCCTGACTGTTGGCACTGAACTAGTTTCTTTTCTAGCCTTACTTAGACGCAGGGCCGGATTAAGGGAATGAAGGCCCCTGGGCTGTAGCCCAGTTAGCCCTATGGTTAATCCGGCCTTACTAAGACGGAGGGACTTTTGCTCAATTCTAATAAGAACCAGTGAACATAAGAAAGACCCCCCCCCCCCCCCCCAGAAAACAGTGATGACGCCTACCTCAGTCTTTTCTTCTATGTTTTTCCTTTACCTTCCTCCTTTGTCTCATATCTACCTCTTGTTGTCTCTACTGTCCCCTTTCCTCATATCTGATGCTCCTTGTTTCATTATCTTGTCTGCCTTATGTTTCTTTCACTCTGTTATTTCTTGGCCTATTCAATTGTCCATACTCTTATCTGTTCCCATGTCTTTTTTTTTTTTTTTTTTTTTTTTTTATAGGTAGTTCCCATGTTGTCCATGCTTATTTTTTTATTTTACTTTTGTTCCTACTTGACTCACCCCTTGCAAACTGTTGTCTGGCCACTACCTAAATACATATTATTTGACCCACGTCTGTTGTCCGTGTGTGTTCTCTGTTCCCCACAACTTTTTCTATTGTCTGTCTCTGATCCTGGACACTCTATGGTTATGATAGGAAGTGATGAGCAGAGCCCTATTTGTGACTCTTGTGTCACTCAGAGGTTATTCTCGACTCTTGTCCCGACTCTTGTACCGACTCTTGATGTACTTTTGGCTGCATATCCAACAGGGAAGTAGATGCCTTACTGTCTAACACTTCAAAAGTCTACAGTATTCTATAGCAGATCTTAAGGGACAGTCATCAAATTGCCCACATGGATATGCAGACGAAGTATATCAGGAATTGTGACAGCCTCTTCACTCTTTTACATGTGCCCTTGGCCATGGCCCATTCCTAGAAACTGCATGGGCATCTCCAGTCTTTTATACTGCTCTCCTCCCAATCCTCCTACACCTTGCAACACTGTGACATGATGTGATATCTCGCTGGACTGGGAGGAGCAGGCAGAGAATTGAAGCTCCCCATTGGGTATATAATTCACCCATGTCTGCAGCGATACAGTCCTATTGGAAGAATCTATAGTGAGAGTGGTTAATCAACATCCTTTCACTTTGTCCTACCTATGCCTCCTTAATAAAATATACACCAATGACAGCAGATATGCCCTTCAGTTTTAAGCACTATCAGACCCTACTATATACAATATTACTCTTTCCAGCCCACTTGGTTGCTGCCCATATACTAGATACTGACCAGGAATTGTTACTTTTGGCTGTATTGTAATCTTATTGAAACCCTGTGGAGATCCCCAATCTATTGCAGCTGCAATATTATTGTATATGTATAAAATGCTTTCGTGTTCAGATCTATTTAAGCTTTATTTGTATTTTGTGAAATAAATGATAGATGCCCGTTAACAGAAGGGGCCCCATTTCAGGTGGTATATGAATTCCTGCCACCCCCCCCCCCCTTTTTTTTTTTTCTTTTTTTTTTTTAGTCCCACCTATTAAACACAGTTGCCCATATACAGTCCAGCCAGGCTTTTTGTGTACTCACTATTCATGTGGCTACAGCCTATCGATTTACAAGGAACCAGTTCCTCTTTGATATGTCTATTGAAATGAAATGTTGATTTCCCATCAATATTTATTCAGGCCACACAATGGTTGAATCTACTGTGCAAAAATGATCTCTTAAGTAGTTACCTTGAGTTTGTTGTGCATTTTTATTTTTTTTATTTATTTTAAAGTTCTTCTGCAAAAGTATGCTATGATAATTCTCCTGCGGGTGAAATCACAATTTTTAGTAATTGTATTCTCATGAAATGTGTTGTCCTTTTAGTTAGATGATAGTGATGAATGATAGGCTGCCTGCATGTGCTCCCCAGCTCTATCCTGCTTTATGTCCAAAATTCCTTTTTTTCTCTGCTTTAAGTCCTGAACTTCACCTATGGAATTCTCGGCGAGTAAGAAGAAGACTGAACTTGACTTTCCTTGTCCAGAGCCGCCAACCTTCCATGTCACATGACATACTCCACACAATACAGCAGTACATTTTGAGGTCCAAATAGGGGGTTGTGCAGTTTGTGCCGCATGGTCTCCCTATGCTGCATGATTCTTGTTGTTCATTACAGCACGGTAAGGAATTTTAGGCAGACCCTGATTTGCACCAATGTGCTGCAGATTTGTTGACTATTTCTGGTTCTACTTAGATATGTGCACATGCATTATCATGAGGCACATTAAAGACAATGAACATAATAGGTTGGGGCGATGGAAACCTCTGTATTACATGCTTGCAACATTTGAAAATCTGGTCTAGTCAAATTAAATTGACAGCTTTGGTTGTTGTTGCTTGTAATAGCATAAAATGACTGCTGATATGTTACAAATGGTTGTATCTTTCTTTGGTTCTCTGTACTGTTTAAACTTCTTACCGAGATGAAGACTAATGGTCGGCTCTTTTCATGATTAGAGGGCTGCACGTGTAGGCTTACAGTGCACTAGGTTGCCCATCAATGTTATATGGGGTCACTGCATTAGGAGAGAGAGAGGCTGATTTAGGAGCTGCTTACAACCAATAAATGCTGTCGTTAAGGCATTGAACTCTTCCTTCAAATGTCGCCCAGGCAATTGCTACCAAATTCGGTGTTCATCATGCTCCACATGAGCCAGCAAATTGTTGCTATGCTTTTTTTAGTTTGTGATTGTGTTTACTTTTAAAAATTTTTTGCTGATTGGATTAGAAAGTGGACATATGTGAGCCATGTTAATCTAATATCAAAATACTTGGCATCAGGATTATTCGCTATTCACATAAACAGGTGTGGCTTTATTATCACAAAATAGTAGCTGTTTAAGACCTCTTTCCTGCCTTTGCCCCCTCCTTCATTAAAATATATCATAGGTACGAATTTAGAGAAATTGCCTGGTTAAAGGAGGCACTATCGGTTCTAAAACTGTATCATAGTAATTGTCGCCACGGTGTGAAACATTAAAGCATTAATATGATAACTAAGTCTTCCACCGAAATTTTATTATTTTTTTTCTTATTTTTATAGGATTTTTTTAAAATATATATTGGGGCATATTCAATTAGATGCGATGTGCGGATAAATATTGCTGCTGCGCATTTTTTACGGTAATACAGTATAGCAACATCGCATTGTGAAGGGAAATATACAGAGTGTCTTTGCGCCCTTTTGGGAGCCACTCACTGCACAATTGAGTGTGCCCCAGAGTGAAGTTTTATTAGCCACTCTTTTCCATTTAATTTCCAGGGATTTTTTTTGTTTTGTTTTTTTGTTAATTTAAACCGTGATGGCATGGTTTATGGTTATAGTTTTATTCATTGAGGAGGGGGGGAGGGTTATACTGAAATGTATACTTCAAACTTGCTTTGCCCTCAATTTAATTCTGCATAGATTGTATGTCTGCTACATTCTTAATAAGCAAACTTTCTATGTTAATACTTTTTAAACAGGTTTTTCTCAAGTTTTATAGATTAGTTTGTAGTTATCTTGTTCTATCCATTCATATGGTTTGCTAACTAGCAAGTTGACCTTCAGTGGAAAAGTGAGCTTGGTCACCAAATAGTTTTTATCTGGCCTTGATTTGTGATGGGGTGTTCTGTCTTCACCATTGTTTGATTTCTGCCTTTGAAAGGTTTATGGTCCCTCTGTCAGTTAGGACAACCTCTGGCTGCAGATCCTGGAGATGTTATCTGGTGCTCACTCACCACAGTATGCTCTCGGCTAAAAGCATCTGTCACTCCAGGCATTGTAAGATGGATGGGTCTCAATTGAACTGCTGCTGCCAGCAAATGGTGAAACAAAAAAAGGTTTTGGTGATTGGCGGAATGGCTAGGGAACAGACAAGGCAATTCTGTAAGATATCGAGAGCAAGCAGTTTAGCTTGGAAAAGAACAAAGATGGATCGCATGTCATGTTCTAAAGGTCCTGAAAAGTGAGAGCATCACGTGTTTCCTTATCCATGGTGGTCCTTTTCCATTGATTTCTGTTTCAGCTTGTGCATCTTGTTGGCGGCTTTACTTGTTTTCTGTTCTTGTTTTTTGTGTATCGGATAATTGTTTTATTTATACAAAGATACTGCATCATAAATAAATTGCACTTCAATAACTATTTTTTTTTTTTTTACTTAGCAGCTGCTGAATAAATAGTATTTGATACATTTGTTTAAATATTTTATTTATAGAAATCTACAATAGGGAACCTTAATAATAATAATAATAATAATAAGCCCTTTATAAAATCTGGCTTTCTGGAGAAATAAAGATTTATGCGGTTGGTGTCATACTATAAGCATCATACGCATGGCAAACAGTGATACACTGAATCCTTTTCTTGCTGCGTTAAGACGTAAAATTGGTTTCTAAAAAGATTCAAACACTCATGATTGGGGACTGCTGAGGGTTTAGTGGTTTAAATAATGGATGAAAGAGTAAATGACCACAAAGGAGAGCCGGCCATTTAAGAAAAAGTGTTCTTTGAATGGATGGCTATTGCCCAAGGCCAAAGGTCTTTGTGTATTTTCATCTGATTATACTGAATACTAATATCTTCACTAGCAGGTGAAGTGTGCAGCACGTGTCACGGGGTAAAATGCTCATTCAGGCCCATGAATAGCAGGATTGGATTACAGTTGTTACAGATTTTGAATCATTAAGATCTTTGTGAAAGCCTACTGTTTTCTCAGAAGCAATATTCTTTGACCTCGCTGGCCATCTGTGACTGTCTTCATGTTGGTGGAGAGACAAGGCCACCCGCATCAGAATGGCAGAATGCAGGTCTTTAGAGAATTCTGTAAATTGATTTTTTTTCTTCTTCTCTATTAGTTGTGAAATTGATTATTTGGGGGAACTGATGCAGCTGTAACTTGCTTTTTACTTGTATCATTTTCTTTACTTTTCGACAATTTATTTTATACATCTCAATTTAAATACATATGAAAGTATCTGAAACTTAATTATAGTGAAGAGCATGTTCTTCAAAGTAGCTTCCCCCTTTTTTCTTTCTTTTTTTTTTTTTTCTTTTGCACTAACTTTTTAGTATGTGTTTTGTGGTTTTTTTTGTTTGTTGTGTGTGTGTGTGTGTGTGTGTTTCCAGTACATCTTGTGAAATGCTTCAGTTTAGGGGCAGTCTCTGGTGCAAGGGCTTAAAATATTACTTACCCACAAATAGGTCTACAAACTGAAAAAGTTACTTTGTTGCAACACTTTATAGGGAGAGACATGATGTGTAAAATTATGAGCATGTCACACAGAACTAAGGTCAACTTGGAACATCCAAAACCCCATTTCTAACCCTACCCCCACCCTTCCCCTCTAGCTTTCATGATGTGCTGCCTTATTTGCATACGCAGCACACCATGGGAAAAAAAATGTTCATCTTTGTTTGTCCCTGGACTTCATGTGTGTTTTTTTTTTTATTTTTTTTTATTTATTTATTTATATTAGAGAAGCTGTGGCATCAATCATTGCACAATAGTTTTTCTTCTGGAGGTTGTTGGGAACGTGTGGGATGTTCAAATTATTGGTAAAATACATAGAATCCACAAAATCATCTAGTGGTTCTGTTTTAAATTTGGGTGCCAATGGGATCATCCATTACATGTATTGTGTATTTGTTTAATATTGTCTTTTTATTAAGATAGACAAATGATGGGCCTAATCAGTGGCGCACGCAGGGGGGGTTTCTGAGTCTCTTGAAACCCCCCTCCCTGCGCTAAGTGGCCACTGTCCTATACAGCAGCCGCGGCGCTGTCAAAGAAGAGTCCGTGGCGGTGCTGTATTGTATACAGCACCGCCGCAGACGCTTCTTAGACAGCGCCGCGGCTGCTGTATAGGACAGCGCTGGCGAAACGGAGCTGCTGCAGCAGCTCTCTCTCGGTTTTTTTTTGGATTGTTTTTGGTTTTTTTGGGTCGGCGGGGGGAAACCCCCCCCTCCCCCTCCCCCCCCCCCCCCCCCGACAATCCTCCGTGCGCCGCTGCTAATTACAATTCAGCTACATGTGATTTAATCAGTTATCGGTTTGTAAAATATAAGGAACATTTTACAACTGTATGATTGGACCAATCATACAATATCCTGCCTTTTTATTCTATTTTGTTTTTGGTATGCTATGTTCCAAATAATTTAACTTTATGGGAGCGTAGACACTCCCCTCCCCCCTTCTGAATAAAACCAAAAGTTCAACAGGAAGTATCAGCAATTCAAATGTAGACTTGAAGTTAATTTGGGGTTAAGTGACACTCATATTAGTTGAGCATTGTTAATTAGAACCAATAAGAAGACACAAGACGGGGTATTCTCCATAGGAGTGTGAGTTACCAGTTGTTTTGTAGAGAGAGAGTGAGAATTAAGCTAGGTCACAGCTACAATGTAATGTATTTATTCATAATGAAGTATACTTTAATAAAATGTAAAAAGGTTCCCTGATCTTGGGGTAATGTATATTCATTTAAACTGGGTACACACCTATGGAATTATCGTGCAGATTGCACGATAAATGATAGTTTGGTCAAATATTGCAAGAGTGAATATCCTCCTGCGATCATATTTTATTGTATCAAAACACGCTGCATCGTTTGAGTTGGATGTTCTAACCTTTCTAGAAATCACGATCAGTGATGGAACATTGACTCAATAGGACTACTGTGAATAGATTGGTACAGGATTTAGGGAAAGACTGCAAACACACGCTTTCTATTTTGAGATACAGGTTTTATACCTGAGAGAACATTGAGGTTACTTATTTTGATCACTTGTGTCTGTAGTGTTTTTTGCACCATGTGAGTTTATTTATACATCATATAGAGTTTATGGTCCGGAGCTTGATTTCTGAAGCTGGTATTTTGCTTACTTAATAAATTGTTATTATCGTATCCCTGTTCTTACTACGAACACTCTCCATCCACCTCTTATACACCAAATGCGCCAGGGAAACTACCATCTCTTGTCCTTTACAGAAAATGAGGGTTAGTGCCCACCTCTACCCACACTCTTTCCCTTACGGCAGCACCCTACATATCCTTTCTATAGGGAAGCGCGGACTCCTCAGTCTATTCTACCTTCAATGATGGAACAATGTATGACAAATGTAGAAGTGTGTATGTATTCACGGTCAGCAGATACTTAGGGGCAGATTAAATTCTGCCACGAATAATGCGGCGTTAGCAGTATTACTGTTATTACGGTAAAACAGCACATAATTACCCTTAATTTTTACATCTCGCGGCTCCATATTAACGGTAATACTGTTAACACGTATTTGCGGCAGAATTGAATCGGCCCCTTAGAGTGTGTACAGAGTCAGGATCTTTTCAGCAGATGGTTATGAGAGATGAAGTTCACAGGTCTAAAGGTACATTGTGTAAGTGTGTACACATGAATCTGTATTGTCATTGGGACTTTCAGTTGTTTGTAAAATTGTTACAGAAATTGCATATGATGTAAGATTGCCTAGGTGTATAACCAGGATTAAACGCATTTGATTTGAAATTTCACAAGTTTATGTTTCAAAGTTGCATGATACCAACTTTGTGTTGCTATATGAATTAGCGGACAGTCTGTAGTTGCTTCTTTTGTTTTAAATTAATGAAGGTTTTTGTTTTTTCCCATAGGTTGGTGAAGAGCCTGTTAACAGACTTTTGCTCAGTAATGATGCTATTCATGTTGTGCAACTGAAAGCACATAGGTAAGTCTAGAGAAATGCTCAGTGCGCTGCTGTGTATTGTCCTTCATTGTGAAACTTGTGACTAGGTAATCATTTGTGAGGAGTGGTGAGGTAGTGGTAGTGTCCACACATGGGTTCACTCCCCACTGTGCAGTTGTAAAGTAAGGGTAACTTTTGCTCTGCGGCGTTACCCTGTTGTACAAACAGGGCTGAGTTTATATTCCTCCACCCCCGAATGCCACCCTAACTGGACCCCGTCGTTTTCGGATCCTCCCTCCCCCTTCCCCGCCCTCTCTAGCTGTGCATTGAGCGTACTGAGTTGCTGTGTTTACTGTACTGTGCTGTCTCCCATTGTATTGTGATTTTGTTTGTCTCTGTACGGCGCTGCGGATGCCTTGTAGCGCCTTATAAATAAATATTAATAATAATAATAATAATAATAACTCCCAGGCCACTTTTGCATTGGCTCGTTCTTTCTCCTCACAGTCAATCCGTGACTCTGGTTTACCACTATATCTAAACTGTGTAAATTCTTTTACTATATTGTACTAGAATTAAATTTGACCGTGGATTAATAATAGTGGACAGGCCTGTATCTGCAAACATACACACACTCTCCTAAGCTGCAGAAATACAGATACATATGGAATATGAGGTGAAACATATATAATATATATATATATATATATATATATATATATATATATATATATATATATATATATATATATATATATATATCCTATAGATATATTTTTAATCCCAAACCACTGCCCATACAGTTTTACCGCCATATGCAACGCACTGTTTGCCTTTCCACATTTCAGGCCAGAGTGCAAAGGTGAATGTCACTGTCCAGCACATACTTTACCTTGTTGACTTCCTCTTTCATTAAATTGGACATTTTTGGTACTTCCCGAGTACTGCTGGTTTGACCCTCATCAAGGTGAATTTATTAATGCTGAAAAAGTAAGGTGGCATTTTGTGAAGTTTTAAAATATTGGTACAGTTCTGTATGCTAGAAATTATTGCCTCTTAGGTGACACAAAAGTCACAAGTCTTTGATCTTCCTATAAACCCTGTGACGGAATGAAGCACAGGTGTATGTGTGTTTAATAGACTTACATTCTGTGATTGTTGCAGAAACCTGAATATATTTAGTTACAGTACAGGGTGATTCAAAAGTCGCAGTACACCCTTTTATTTCAAAAACTCTACAGGAATTGGGCCGATTGGCCGATTTCAAGATGGAGCCCATGTTTGGAACATACCGTAAAAGATAGACCACGTCACCCATACCTTACTGGAGTATTCAGGTTTCCCAATTTCCTGTAGAGTTTTTGAAATAAAAGGGTGTACTGCGACTTTTGAATCACCCTGTATATGCCCTAGCTGGGTGCTGGCCATGTCTAATTGCAGAACTAGTTTATAAGTCACATAACCAGAATCCCAGCACTGAAAAAAATCTAATTTAGTCTGTAGTTCTCCTGACTAGACATAATAGCTATTCTACTGATACCTTGCTGAATGCATTGGGAATGAAGCACAGGCAGCCGGTTCAAGTTTGCTCCCTCTGCATCTCAGTATAAAGTACTCATGTGCAGATATGTCTTGTACTTTTCCTTCAATATATATCTAAAATGTTGTAATATTTCCTGTTATGTTATAGAACGGCATGCATGGTCTGCTAAAAGCTTGTAAGCTATCACTGGTACCCTGGCAGCCAGAAATGAATCAAATAGGGCATGGAAAAGCTATACATTTTCAAGTGTTTGCTGATTTTCAGTAATTCCTAGGGCGATGATGCCATGTCGGGCTTGTTCCTAATGTGCTTTCACCTTATTTTTTAGTACTTTGTACAGGAATCAGGATTTTTGAATTGTTTTTGGTGCTTTAGTTTTAGCTGAATACAGGTCTTTCAAAAACTTTTAGGATTCAGTATTTGTAATTTGTATGTAATAATCCATATACTTTTAGTTTTTAATATAATATATTTAATATAGAATATTTATTTATACATTGATAAATGATGACTAATATTGCTTCAATGTATATTGCTCGCATATATTTGTATGTTTCTTGTTTTTCTAGGGTTGAATAGTAGTGGAAGGAACAGTTTTCTTTGTTGTTTTGTGTGTACATGGTGTGGTATTGTCCACAATATATGTAACCTACGGTAATCAGGTAGGTATCTGCAGTGGTTTTCATGAAATGCTGATTTGATGAGGTTTCTATGAATACACATTAATAATGCCTCTTTTGTCTTTTGGCAAGATGAGCCATACACCATTTTCAATTTTTATATATATATATATATATATATATATATATATATTTTATATATATGCGTACCGTCAAATTAGGATGTACAATCTTGGACAACGCTATGTCTGCCTTTTCTGCATTATCTTTTACGAGTTGAGATCCAGAGTCACAGTTCTCGAAGAAGATCCACTCTATTCCGAGTGGATCTTCTTCGAGAACTGTGACTCTGGATCTCAACTCGTAAAAGATAATGCAGAAAAGGCAGACATAGCGTTGTCCAAGATTGTACATCCTAATTTGACGGTACGTATAAATACACACACTCAGTCTATTATCCTGGAATTACACTGAGGCGCCTGGCCTGTGCTTTATTTCAGTATATGTATATGTATATGTATATGTATATGTATATGTGTGTGTATATATATATATATATATATATATATATATATATATATATATATATATATATATATATATATATATATATATATATATATATATATATATATATATATCTCAAAATAAATAAAATGTTCAGCAGTTAGTTTCTTTAGTACTGTGGGGTTTTTGGTTGTCTGTATAATTTGGGTTTGGTGTTGCTTTATTTTGGAGCTGTGCTATGTGAAATCAGGGAAGTATTTATATGATCATTTGGCATTATTGAGAAGTCCACTCTTAGTATTGTGCATCCCATGTGCCCTTGTAGACAACATCTGTACTTGAGGAAAACAGATTGGAGAGGTAAAGTAATGATAAACATAAAATAAAATTAATCTAAAATAAAAATATGTTTTGTCCTCTGAACTCTGCAGCCCAAGTCATGCACTTTGTGGTAGACACAGCTGGTTTTTTTTCTGACCGAATGTCAAACTACTAAGCAAAACATAAACTGGTTGCTTGTAAATGTAATTAGCTACTTTTAAAGAGTACTGTGCATGAAATGGCTTAGAAAAGTGCTGGGCTTCCATCTGCTACCCAGCTCCTTCCTGCATTATCAGGTTTGTTTGTTACAGCTTGTAACACTTGTTTAAAATAACTGCTTATATATTGTTACATATAGTTGTCTCTTTGATTAAATGCATTGTTTTAACTTATTACTGAGATTAAGGGTAATGTGCGGTTTTATTTGAAGATTAGAGAGATGCCCATGCGGCTACTGAAGTATATCAGGATGCCCATCACTGGCATAGAACAAGTTTAGGCACCATTTGGCTCTTCACAGTGATTTTTAGCAAAAAAAATAGGGATTTTAGAAAAAATAGGGATCCAAAACCAAAACACGGGGGTCAGCCATCTCTAGTTTTACAGGAATGTTGCTTGCGTTTACTAGACTTTTATATTCTGGTTTCTGTAACAACTACAAAATCTATTTAGTTACAGTATGTGCTGTAGCTGTGTACAAGCCGTGATATGTGTAGAACTAGTTTATAAGGAACATAACCCGAATTTCATTTCTGAATAAATCTAATTTAGTCTGTAGTTCATCTGACTAGACAAAATAGCT